>NC_134857.1:33350242-33582742 GCF_049852395.1 Peromyscus maniculatus bairdii | reverse complement strand
TCATCGATATTTCCTTTCCACCCAGGTTTCAGGAAGACGTCTGCAGAGTTTCTGCTTCAGTCTGATTTCTTCCTCTGGGTTGATCACGACTTTGGAAGTGAATTAGAAATGGGAAGAAGTGACCCAGAGCTTTAACTGTGTCAGTTTCCATAGCTCATCTCTGACCACAAACACCTCAGTCGTCCTTGGAAGAAGTAGGGGCAGGGTGAGAAGTCTGAGAGTTGGGCATCTTTACAAGAGTGAATGGCTTTCCTTTTGCTCCAATCACAATTCCTTTAAAATTCACTTTTGGGTTGGTGACGTCTCAGTAGATTAAAAACCGTTGCCACCAAGCCTAGAACCCCAAGTTCCATCCCTGGGATTCATGTGGCAGAGAGAACTGACCCTTGTACAGGTTGCCCTTTGAACTCCATACATGCCCTATAGCACATGCTCATACACATAGAGAAATAAGATATAATTTTGAGAACGCGTTTGTGTTGCTCATTTCCTTACCTGACTGGGGTATAGAATGTCTGTTGCACATGTTGGAGATTTTTTTTTGAGTTGTCACGGTGTCTACTGGTAACATGAGTAAGAACTGAAATGAAAAAAGAACAGCAAGGAATCCATTCGTGGTGGTTTGCATGAGAGACGTCCCCATAGCTGACCTGGTGTCCAGTTGGCTCTGTTTTCTTAGGAGATACAACCTTGCTGGAGGAGGTGCATCCCTGGGGGCGGACTTTGTGGGTTTCTTTCTTTATTTCTCTGTTTCATGCTCTCTCTCTCTCTCTCTCTCTCTCTCTCTCTCTCTCTCTCTCTCTCTCTCTCTCTCTTCTCTCCCCCCCTCACCCCCCTTTCCTGTGTGTGGATTAAAATGTGACCAGCCTCTGCCTGCCTTCCCTGCCGTCCTCTCTGCCATTGTATATGATCTGGAACTATAAGTCAAGCAAACTCTTCCAAGTTTCTTCCTTCCTTCCTTCCTTTCTTCCTTCTTTCCTTCCTTCCTTCCTTCCTTCCTTCTTTCTTTCTTTTTTTCTTTCATGCCAGTCCTGAATCTCGCTCTGTAGACCAGGCTTGTCTTGAACTCACAGAGATCCGCCTGCCTCTGCCTCCCGAGTGCTGGGATTAAAGGCGTGCACCACTACTGGCTGGCTCCAAGTTGCTTTTCGTCATAGAATTTTATCACAGCCATCAGAGAAATAACCATTCTCTGGGGAAAGCAGCCTAAGGAAGAAGAGAATAACTTCTTCATACAAGGCTTCTATGGGGTTGAGTCACATCCCAACTATTTCCAGTTGATTTCAAAACAACTGATGAATTTAGCCAACCCAAGTAGTTGAACAGGCAGACAGAAAACATCTCACATTGAAGAGGGAGGGTGATACCTCCCCAGGATTCCCCCGCTCCCCTGCCCAAGCCTCTTGCCAGCAGAGAGCAGGGATCCAGCACAGTTTCAGCTGCTTACTGCCTTTCTCTTTCCTCCCTTGTAGATCTGCAAGTTTCCAAACATCTTACCTAGAAATCCTGCTAACCGGGAAAGGACAGGGACTTGGCGCTCGTGTGACCCCAGTGGCTTCTAGTCTTAACTTACCAGATTCTAACTCAGTCCCAGGGAGAGAGGGAGGGAGGAAAAGATGGAGAGGGAGAGAGAGAGAGAGACAGAGAGAGAGAGAGAGAGAGAGACAGAGACAGAGACAGAGACAGACAGAGACAGAGACAGACAGAGAGACAGACACAGAGAGAGATAGACAGACAGAGAGACAGAGAGACAGAGACAGAGGGAGATAGACACACACAGAGAGACAGAGAGACAGACACAGAGAGGGAGAGAGAGAGAGAGAGAGAGAGAGAGAGAGAGAGAGAGAGAGAGAGAGAGAGGTTTCATAGCAACTTGATGAGATGTAACTTTAGGGTCACCAAAAATGCACTCACAACTCTCTGGAGTAGCCCATGTCTGCACTTGGGTATGCCTTAGTTTCCGAATCTCTCTTAGAGAAGCCCACCTCTGTGTTCTGTTCAAGCTCTTCCCGTCATTTTGAATGCTCTTCTTTCTTGATTTCTTTAATGAACTCCCCAGCTTTGCTTCAGATTGTCCACTGCTCAAACTCTCCCCTGATTTGAAGCCACAGATCTTAGTTTGACCCGAGTTCAGGTCTCTAAAAGATTAAGGGAGGGCTGGAGAGATGGCTCAGTGTTTAAGAGCTCTGGCTGCTTTTCCAAAGGACCAGGGATCCATTCCCAGTGCCCCACGGCGGCTCACAACCATTTTAAAGTCCAGCATCAGGGGATCTGAAACCCTGTCTGGCCTCTAAAGCACTGCGTGCCTGTGATACACAGACATATGTGCATGTAAAACACCCATACACAAAAATAAGTAAACTAATTAGAAAAATAAGAGGTTGAGGGGGTTCTTCAGGCCAGCGAGGATGACAGTGTGGGGTTGTGTCTACCATCTCACCACTGACACATTCAGTTTCATCAAACGAGAACCAACCGTTCTGATTGACAGCTTGGTGTTACTCCAACCCTTGATGTTCTGTCCAAGGCAGTGGGTTTGGAGTTCAGGAGGAGGATTCAAATCAGAATTTACCAGAAAAGTTGCTTTCTTTCTGTTTTACTCAAAATGCACACATTTTGGCATTGCCTTGGGTTTTGCGTATGCTCTCGAACTTTCAAGAAAGCACCTGGGCCGTTCTGATGGCTCCCACATCCTTACCTGATTGGGCTGAAATAGTCACATTTAGGTCATTTTAAAGTCCTAAGATAGTTCCTTGAGTTAAAAAATGGGGAGGGGTGAGGATGATTATTTTATTTTGTTTTATATTTTATTTTATTTTTTTCGAGACAGGGTTTCTCTGTGTAGCTTTGGCGCCTTTCCTGGAACTCACTCTGTAGCCCAGGCTGGCCTCAAACTCACCATGTATGCCTGCCTCTACCTCCTGAGCGCTGGGATTAAAGGTGTGTGCCACCGCCGCCGCCGCCGCCCGGCTGATTATGTTTTTAAAAAGAGAAAATAAGACAAACATAGTAAATCAGGCATGGATGCCTGTGATCTCAGCTCTTGGGGGCGCTGTGAGGCAGGGGCAGTCAGGAGTTGATGGCCAACCTCAGCTACTTAGCAAATTCCAAGCTAGCCTGGGCATGTGAGACCCTGTTGAAAACCAAACATTCTTCCCTATGTCCCCCGACCCAAGGAATCCCAGAGACTACCTCTGTGTTTATCCTGAGTGGTGGGGGAGTGAGTTTTTCTTTCTGTGTGTATCTCTCTGTCTCTGTCTCTCTTTCTGTCTCATGTAGCCAGGCTGGCCTCAAACTCACTATGTGTCAAGAATAATATTGACAGATCTCCCTGCTTCCACCTCCTCAGTGCTGGAATTACAGGCCTGTCACCACTTCTCTGCTGGGGATGGAACCCTGGGCCTTGTGCATGCCAGGCGAGCCCTCTCCCAACTGATGCCACCAATAGAAACCTTTGGCCTTCCGAGTCCTTTACTTTCACACTGAACTTGCCCACGGACGTTCTCGTGGGCGGCTCTCGCTATGAGCGGTTTCTCCTCTGAACGCTTCTTTTATGACCTGAAACCCAGCCTCACCTCCAGAACAGCTCAGCCCCTTGCATGGCAAGGCTGTGTGCCATCCGGGGATTTCCTAATGGCTAAGCACATTAGGAACAGAGATTTATGATCACCTTCCCAGTCAATTAAAATTCCAGATATTACTAAGGCAGAATTCAATTAAGGTTAATTGGGGCTTCTGAAAACTGTTTTTCCAAAGGGAAGCCATGATGGGATTGTGGCTCCTAGCGGGTTTTGATCAGTTTTAAATAACTCTCTGCGCCTTTCTTTTCCTGGCGCCAGCTGCCTCCCTCTCCCCAACGTGGCTCCTGCTATTATCATCTGATTCAGATGTTGCCTTTCCTGTCATAAGCTATCACCGTGACTTATTTGGTTTTTGCTTTGTCTTTCCCCCAAAACAAAAGGAAACAAAACCACCCCCTCCACCGCCCCCCAAAACTAAAACAACAGAAGAAAGCAAAACTCCCCAGGCTCTCTGCAGACCAGAATCCTAACAGAGCCCCGACCTGTGCCACACGGAAATCACAGTGGTCTGACGTGAAAGAAATACAGTCGTTCAGAAGACGGTGACAACATTTCAGAAGTAATTATCAAGCCTGGAAGAGCAACCCATTCCCTTTCCTTTGTCGTTAAGGTGGATGAAAAGGTTTGCCAACAGTGCCGCCGGGCTGGGGGATGGACAGGCGCATGGCGGAATCACAATGCAAGACAGGCTCCCCTTCTACCCCAAGTTTTATTTTCTGGTCGTCAAGGGCTATGGTGACAGTTCTTAGCACAGTTGATTGAACTGGGAAAACACTAGGGACGGGCCCTCCGTCACCGAATGCAGAGCATGCAGCCGGCAGCGCACAGAGAGCTCCAGGGCGGGGAGTGAATAATAATTCCTGTAGTTTGTATTCTCAGAAATTCTAACCTATTGTTCATCACTGGAGACGAATCCTGGAAAGCCGAGGAGGCCCATTTTATTTTGAAAAGAAGAGAGGATATGATTGTGTGTGGAAAGCCGACACTGGCACCCTTCTGTTGTCCTGCTGCTCTTCAAGGGGGCATCGGGAGGCATCTGAAGGGAGCCGAGCGGGGCCTCCATCAGATGCCACCTGCATGAATTAGAGGAGTTTTCAGTGTCTTACACTCCTGAGATTATCACCTACAACCTCTAGACAGAGCGTAGATACCACACGTACTTTCTTTCCAAAACTTAAAAATACATTTTATTTGGTGTGTATGTGTGTGTGTGTGTGTGTGTGTGTGTGTGTGTGTGTGTGTGTGTGTGCATAGCACACCATGTGAGTGGAGGTCAGAGGACAACCTTTGGGAGTTGGTTCTCTCTCTACTAGGTGGCCAGGCTTGGTGGCCATCATCTTTCTTGTTGAGTCACGTCGCTGGCCAGTGGGGTGGTTTTGACCTTCACAGGCCTTCCTCCAGTGAACATAGAGGAGAAAATTCGGTGAGGCCAGTAGTCCCTGCTGCTGATCTGTACCATTTCCTTTCTTGTCAGTTTCAGTTGCCGAACAACCCCCAGGGCAGGCTGAGAAGGGTCCAGTTATTTGCAAGGCTAGTATATGTGGCAGTCACGTGGTCTCTGTAGGGATGCGTGCTGTACGTGAACTTCTTTCAGAGTCTCTCTCATTCATCCATCAGAGCAGTTCACCTAGTTCCTGCCCCACTGCAAGAAGGACTCATATTAGACCTGCCTCCTTTGGACGGTCGGAGGGTATGCTCCGTTGGTGGAGTGCTTGCCTAGCATGCATAAAGCCCTGGGTTCAATCCCCAGCACCCCATAAATTGATGGCCTGCGTCTGTAATCCCATCACTTAGTGCAGTGAGTTACCCCAGATTGGGGCTGGAGACCCTGTCTCAGTTAAAGAAAAATTTTGTTGTTTTCTAGGGACACTGCTGGACTTGCACTCACCCATAGTGACAGTTCTCCGTGGAGGTGAAGTTTAGACCCGACACCCACACTTACCAGGTTCTTGTTCCTTCTCTTCTTAAAGACCTCCTGGAAAAGGAGAGATGGGAAAGAAAGATTCTGGAAGTGTAGCAGTTCAGGGGAAAGTTTCTGTAATCAGAGATCTGGGGTATAATTATATGACAGCCAGGAGAGAGAAACATGCAGGCGGCGTCAGTCTCCAGGGTACGGTTTCTAATGAATTCTCTCTAGTCCTTATGGGAGAGAGAGAGGCACATTTGTAAAATTAAAAGTCAATGCCTCTTTGATGAGAGGATTTGCCTGCTCTTCTGTCCTTTTAAAAAGTACTGTGTGCTTGGAAAGAAGAGCCAAGAAACCAAACCTCTGCTCAAGGACGTTGGGGGCAAGCAGGAATAAGCTGCCTGCTTTTTTTCTCCCAGATTTCAAGGCTATGTGGGCCCTTTTCTGAAAGAATTCGCTAGGTGGTAGGTGCCATGTGAATGGCTGATCTGAGGCACATGGCCTTGTCTGTACAGCCTGATAATACCTGTTAATTCAGAGGAGAAAAGCATCTTAGTTACAACAGCCAGCGACGCTATGCAACTGGAAAAAAAAAGGTTGGCTGGGTTTTTCTTTTCCTTTTTGGATTTTCCTCCTTTGAGACAGGTCTCCTGTAACCCTGTCTGGTCTCAGACTTGCTCTGCAGCCCCGGTGACTTTGAACTTTTGATCCCTCTGCCTCTGCCTCCTGAATGCTGGGGTTATAGATGTGCACCACCTTGCCAGGTTGGTGCAGAGCTGGGGAATCGAACCCAGGGGTTTGTGCACACCAGTCAAGCATGCTGCCAGCTGAGCTACAGCCCAAGCAGACTTTTGTTTTCTTGTCCCATTTGGAATTCATGTGGACTTGGGAGGTGTCTACTTTATAGATGGGCAAATTTGATCCTAGGATCTGCTCCTCAGGTCACATAAAAATGTCCCCAGTGAGCAGTGACATCAGCCCAGCAGAGGGTCTGGGAGAGGATGTGGGCCATGGCCGCAGGTGAGAGAAGCCGTTGCTAAATTTCCGGGGATCGCAGGGCCAGGCTGTTAAACACCATCATTGTTATTAAGGACTAGATGACATAAGCTTTCAGTTAGATACATAGCATTAGAAACCAAGGTAGTGCTATAGTTTGGATCTGAAGTGTTCTTTGAAGGTCCACGTGTTAAAAGCTCGGCTGCCAGTTTGGGGCCGTTGTAGGGCAGTGGAAACATTCAGAGGAGAGGCTAATGGCAGGGCTCTGCGTTGCTGAGGGTGTAGCATTTTAGAGGTGGTAAGAGCCGTCCCTTTCTTCTCTCTGCTTCCTGGGGAATGCTTGCTCCACCCTGTACCCCTGCCGTGCCCTGCGTTGCCACAGACACAGAGGCAGCAAGACCAAGTCACCATAAGCCTTCAATACCACCCGCCCAGCTGGCTTGGGGGCACACACCTTTAATCCCAGCCCTTCGGAGGCAGAGGCAGGAGGATTTCTGTAAGTTCTGCCTGGTCTACATAGTGAGTCCCAGGCTAGCCAGGGCTACACAGAGAAACCTTTGTCTCAAAAACAAACAAACAAAACTATGAGCCCGAATAAACCTCTTGTCTTCATAAGCTGGTTACAGCAGGTATCTGTTACCGCACGGAGAGCTGATTGACAGGGCAGTAAATTCTGGAAACTCTCCTTCCTATTTCTTTGCCTAACTGGTAGGATGATCTTTGCCGTGAGGCTGTTTACGTCTGTGGTAACTGTGAAGTGGAAATGTTACTGTTTACCTCTTCAGTGGCCTTCGGTGGGATTCCACCGTGGCTCACAGGTAGCCACGGGAGAGTGTTTACAAACTGGGCATTTGTGTGGTGGCATGGGCTTGTAATCTCAGAATGACTGAGGCTGGAGGATGAAGACTTTGAGGCCAGCCTGAGCTGCATAGTAAATCTGAGGCCAGCCTAAGGTACTGAGTCAATGCAAAAAACAAAAATAAAAAATAAAAAAAAAATAGGAAAGAAAGAAGAAAGAAAGGAAGGAAGGAAGGAAGGAAGGAAGGAAGGAAGAAGGAAAGAAAGAAGGAAAGAAAGAGCAAGCATGTGGCAGTGACGTGCAAGTCCTCTATTTCAGGGCTCTCTCAGAAGGAGGATGGCCGGGTATGTGGCTGTAACCAGCAAACAAAAGTGTTGCAGACTGAAGAAATGCCTTCGTCTTTTGAGGGACTACGGAAAAAAAATCCCATAGGCTTGGTGACATCTATTTATTTCTTGGGGTTCTGAAGACTGTGATTGGGGTGCTAGCCTGGTGGAGTTCTGGCTTGGGCCTTCCTTCTGCTCTCATGGCAGAAAGAGAAAAGAGAGAGCAAGCTCTTTCCAATATCTTCTTTTTGAAAAAATATTCTTTATTTTGAATTTGTGTGTGTGTGTGTGTGTGTGTGTGTGTGTGTGTGTGTGTGTGTTTTCCTACAATGGTGAGCATGTGGAGGCCAGAGACTGGACCCAGGTCACCAGCTCTTGTGGCAGGTGCTTTTGCCAGCAGAGACCTCTCCCTGTTCCCTCTAGTCTCTGCTTTAAAGGCATGATCCTGTTCCCCAGGGTTCCATCCTCACGCTCGAACCACTTCCCAAAAGCGATTAAGATACCAGATACCAATTGTGATGGGATGCCAAGTGTCAATTTGACAGGATCTAGAACCATCTAGGAGACAGGCCTCTGGGCACACTTGTCAAGGATTATCTTCATGTTGTTAACTGAGGCTGGAAGACCTTCTCAGGATTTTCTGTCTGGAATCCTGGACAGTACAAATAGAGAAGGGGAGTTGGGCAGATATATGCCTTTATCCTCTCCTTCCTCCCTCCGTCCCTCCGTCCCTCCGTCCCTCCGTCCCTCCGTCCCTCCGTCCCTCCCTCCCTCCCTCCCTTTCTCCCTCCTCCCCTCGTTTCCTTTCTTGTTTTTGTTAGGATATTTTATCAAAGCAAGAGGAAAAGAAACCAAGAGATCAATATGCTGGCATCTTGACCTTGAGTTTCCAGTCCCGAGAACTACCTTATTATTGAAGCATTTGTCATAGCAGCTTGAACTGACAGAGACAGGTGATAAACTTAGTTGAGTGCAAATGGACTGGAAGTGACTTCAAGGTATTTGCCCGCGAGCAGCAAATGGGGCATGTGAGGATTTTAGGGTGCATTGCACGCTCCCTTGTGCTGTGCCCGTCAAGATGACTTGAGGGCTGCTTGGGAACTGTATGGGTGGAAGGCATTTTTGTTTGTTTTTGAGACAGGGTCTCCCATGGCTCAGGCTGGCCTTGAACCCACTTATGTTGATGAGGATGACCTTGAACTTCTGACCTTCTGCCTTAACTTTTCCAGTGCTAGGATTACCGGCATGGACTGCCACAGTTGGCCAGGTAGAAAGCATTAGTAGCTGAGCGGCATTTTTAAACTTCTGAGACTAGGGACCAAGGAGATGTGTTTAGAATTGTCGGGGCCCACTTGACTCCTCTTGGCTTCCGTGCTGGGTTTGAACCAGGGCCTGGTGTGCGCGGAACAAGCAATCTGCTGCTAAGACAAACACGAGACCTTCGTTGTTGATTAATTTTAGACTTCTCTCCCCCCACTTTCTTTCCCCTGATGCTTCTCTCTTGATACCCCCCCCCCCCCCCCCCGCCCCATTTTTACAACCAGCTGTATTCTAGCATGAAGATGCTAGGCCACACTGTATCAATGGCAGCATCACCTTTGATTATTTGCTACTGACACACCCACTCCAGAGTTAGGCCCATTTTTCTATTGTGGGGGGGGGGTCCTTGGTTTTTGAGCTGAGTGGTCCTCATGCTTTTTGCTCTGCGTGTAAGATGTGGAAATTGTCACAGCAGCTCAGTGCTGGGGTCAGGCAAGTTGATGACTACAAATGCCACAGTGGAAACTTGGGCTCCTTTTTTTTCCTTGAGAGGACTGCTGCTAACCCTGGCAGTGGAGCAGATCCCGCGTGAATTTGTACTTGTAAATACGCAGCTCTCCTTAAGCAAATGGGATGGGAAGAATTCCGATTTTCATCAAAAATAAATTAAAAATGGAGTCCTCGTCTTATAAAGGAATTCATAGGGAGATTTTTCTATCGAGCAACTGTCTTAACGTTTGAGTCATGTGTATTCATTACCAACAGGGCTTTTTTTTTTTTTTTCCCCTAGCAGCCCAGGGCAGGTGTGAGATACAACTCGGGTATCTCACATAGAGCACCTCATGGTTTCTGTCAGCTCACTAGTCAGTGTCCATCCTTGTTTTTCACATTTTGCTGCACCCTAAGTTTCTTCCGAGAGAGATGTCAAGCCCAGGTGAGGCTGTTGCTTTGTTTACGTCCATTTGAGTTTTAAACATAGCCTGTTTCTTTGGGCCCAGGGCTGTATTCTGCTTTCCATGTGAGTGGGGATTTCAGTTTCTGCCATGTGCGGAGTGGTAAAGTAGGTCACTAATGAAATGCTTAATACGACGGGGCGGTGCTCTGTGCCGGAGCAGCGCACGGAGGGTGTTGACCAAAGCGACAGACCAGACCTAGAGAACAGAGGGCAGAGCCAACGGGCGCTTTCCAGGAACTGTTCAGGAAGTCATTTTGAGCAGGAACATCCGGATCCAAGCCGGGTGGACAATTGTCAGGAGCTCTGGTCTGGCAGCAAACTCACACTCAGTGCTGAGGGGATCTGAGCGGCAGTGGGGGGGACAGCCCCACTCTGGGGAGTGTCTGTCAGTGACATTTCTCCATCGTCGGGCTCGTCTCCAGTCCCTGCTGGCCTTAGCGGTGCTTCTCATTGTTGGGCCAAACACCCGACGAGACGAGACTTAGGGGAAGAATGATTTATTCTGGCTTACAGCTTGAGGGGATACATCCCATCGTGGCAGGAGGCCTTGGGGCCAGGACTGGGAAGCCAGCTGGTTATATACTGCATAGGCATCCAGGAAGCAGACGGTGGGCAGGAAGTGGGGCTGGGCTATTTTCTTAGTTAGGGTTCCTATGGCTGTGATGAAACACCATGACCAAAGCAACTTGGAAAGTGAAGGGTTTACTTGGCTTACACTTCCACACACTTGTTCATGACTGAGGGAAGTCAGGACAGGAACTCACACAGGGCAGGAACCTGAAGGCGGGAGCTGATGCAGAGGCCATGGAGGGGTGCTGCTTACTGGCTTCCTCCCTCCGGCTTCCTCAGCCTGCTTTTTCTTATAGAACCCAGAACCACCAGCCAGGGATGGCCACACCCGCAGTCAGCTGGCTCTTCTTCATCAATCGCTAATTAAGATGCCCTACAGGTTTACCTACAGCCTGATCTTATGGAAGCAATTTCTTAACTGAGGGTCTCCCTCCCCCCCCTCCCCCCCTCCCCCCCTGCTCCAGTGACTCTGGCTTGTGTCAAGGTGACACAGAATTAGCCGCACAGGAGACCCTAGTCACCCACTTCCGCCAGCAATGCTCCTTAACCTTCCCAAACAGTTAGGCACCCAGTGTTCAAACGCACAAGCCCACGGGAGACATTTAATACTCAAACCACGACACCTCTGAAGTTTGAAAAACCTCAGACTCTAGGGAAAGGAGGCAGGTGAGGTGAACAGCAGGAACTTATTTCCACATGATAGAAATCCCATTTGAGCAGGGCGGTGGTGGCACGTACCTTTAATCCCAGCACTTGGGAGGCAGAGGCAGGCGGGTCTCTGTCAGTTCAAGGCCAGCCTGGTCTACAAAGTGAATTCCAGGACAGCCAGAGCTGTTGTTACACAGGGAAGCCCTGTCTCAAAAATCCAAAGAGATCCCCTTTGAAGTAGGGCTCTCCCTTCCCTGGAAGCGGACTTTCTCTGCTTACCCATTTGTCTCCAGTGACCGCTGTAGAAGTTGCCACAAACAACAGGAATTTCTCCTCTTATGTACTCAGAAGCCAGAAGTCTGAAATTCGTATCATTGGTTTGAAGCCAAGGTGTCAGCCGCAGGGCCATCCACTCTCCAGAGGCCTCGGATGAGAGTCCATCCGTCCTCCTTTTCAGCTTCCGGTGGCTGCCCAAAGCAGCCACCTGGCTTTGCCTCTCTCTTGTAAGGATACTTGTGACTGTATTTAGGGCCCACCGAGATTATCCAGGATAATTTCTGCATCTCAGGATCTTTAACTTAATCACATCCGCAGAGTTGTTGCCAAAGAAGGTAACATTTACAGGGTCCAGGTATTAGGAGCGCCACCTCTGGGGCCGCTCCGCAGCTGGCGACAGCACCTCTGTTAATTTTTCTGTAGTGCTGTGTTGGACTGTGAGAGTCGCTCTAATCACTGGTAATTGTTGAGTGGCACTGGGACACTCTTCTGGGGACTGCCTGCCAATTCAGGGCTCTCCGGCCTTGACACATACCGAGGGGGTGAGGAGTGAGATAAAATACACTCACTGGCAGGGAGGAACGAGTCAGCATAGACATTGCTTTCTATTGCCTGGGAACCACGATGTTAGGGAAAACCTGAGTGGCTGAGTTTTGATTTTAGTGTCGTTTTCAAGAATGTCTAACAAGAGTCCTTGGGCCGCTTTGGTGCCCACCAATCTGGCTTACTCCTCAGTAAAGGAGCCAGATCCTACCCCTCTGCTCACCACAGATCCAGAGGTCTGCCCTAGCTCACCCAGGGAAGCGTAGAAGGAGCTGTAGAGAAGCACGTGCTTTCTCATAACCCAGGGCCTAGTCCCCATCCAGTGTGTCCCTCATCAGGACCTGTAATGGCTCACCAAGCTGATCTTCATGCCCCTTCTCAGAGCTATCTTTTTTATTTTTTTAATTTAATCTTATTCCCTTGAAGGTTTCGCTCCCTCCTCATTTGTCTTAATAATCTGGGGAGGCAGGGTTTATTTGGCTTACGTGTCCCAATCACAATCTCTCATAAACGGAAGTCAGTGAGGTGGGAACTCAAGGCAGGACCTGGGGGGCACAAACTAGAGCAGAGGTCATAAATAATGCTGCTTACTGGCTTGCTCTCTATGACTTCTTCCGTTCACTCTCTTATACAACCCAGGACCACCCACCCAAGGGTGCTGTGCACACCCACAGCAGGCTGAGTCCTCCCACATCGATCATTAGTCAGGAAAACGCCCCCCAACTTGCCTCCAGTCCAACCTTAGGGAGGGATTTACTTCATTGAGGCTTCCTCTTCTTAGATGACCCTAGCTTGGGTTAAGTGGACAAAAACCTAATCAGAACACCACTCTAGTGTGGGAGATTCTTCCTCTAGGTTTCCGGTCTCCTGAACATCTGTTTCAAGAGTTTGAATGAATGCTACTCACTGCTGGGACACAGAAGAAGGCACACGAAATAGCAACAGAGATGTAGCGAAGATTCAAAGTATTTTATAACATTTCTATATCAGTGGTTCACAATCCAGTCTGTCTTCCCTCTTAGAATGTATGGGAAAATCCTCTAGGAAGTTTCTGATTCGTTTTTGTTTTATCTGGCTGGTTGTAGCTACCCAAGTCTGATGAGGCTGGATGTTTACATGCTAGCATGGATAAATTCACTGAACCTTTGGCTGCATCCCTTAATCTTTCTGGATATGAAACTCTTGAATTAGCCCTCAGGGTCCCTGAACTTCCTCCTGGGAACTGCTTTACACAATCGCTTGTGAAGGCTGTGTGTTTGTTTCTTCCTTTTGTAGCTATTCCGACGTTTTCCCCAACTATATGCCCAAATCTGAGGGCAGGCTGCTTTTCTTCACCATTTCGTTTACACTGAAAACACCAGTGTAGTTGCTGGCTAGCCTGGGCAGAATACTGAGTCACCCAGTTTTCCTAGATTAGAGCATAGTCAGTACTTATCTGTTGCTGTGATCCGATGTCATGACCAAGGCTACTTATAGAAGAAAGGATTTATTTTGGGCTTAGGGTTCTAGAAGGTTAGAGTTCACACTGGCAAGGGCAGCAGGCGATAAATGGCTGGAGCTGGAAGCCAAGGACCCACATCTTGAACCACAAACAGGAAGCAGAGAGAATACATTGGGAAGGTTGTGAGTCTTCTGAAACCCCAAAGACCCCAGAGACATACTTCCTCCAGCAAGATCACACCTCCTAATTTTTCTCAGGAAGCCAGCACTGGGGACCAAGTACCCAGATACCTGAGACTTGTGGGGGATGCTCAAACTGCCACATAGAGGCAGCGTCTGTGACCTTCAACGCTGCAAGCAGTCAGGTGACGCCTGTACTTTTTGTCCTTGATTCCGTCTGTATATTCCTTTGTATTAGTTACCTTTCTCTTTGCTGTGACCTGATAGGAAGCAACTTAGAAGAACATTTATTTTGGTTCATGGTTGAAGAGGGTATAGTTCATCATTTTAGGATCCCAGCCCATGGGACTGTCCACATTCAGGGTTAAACATCTGGGCACGGGGGAGGCTGACCTCAAAGATACCTGTAGCTGTGTCTCCTCCATGATCCCAGGTCTAGATGGGTTGACAGTGAAGACTACTCACACCCCTTTCCCTTGCCCCAGACCGTTCTTAGCGGAGGGGCAGTTCTCATGGGGAGATAGATACACCTACGTTGTCTCACCTCTATGATGCTGTGGTGGCTTAAGTTCAGATGGCCTCCAAAGGGAGTGGCACCATTAGGAGGTGTGGCCTTGTTGGAGGAAGTGTGTCACTGTGGGGGCGGGCTTTGAGGTCTCTTGCTCATCTTCCCTCAGTGTGATAGTCAGTGAACTTCCTGTTGCCCACAAGATGGAGCAGTCTCAGCTCCAGCACCACGTCTACCTGCACGCTGCCATGCTCCCCATCATGATGATAATGGACAGAACCTCTGAAACTGTAAGCAAGCCACCCCCATGAAATGTTTTCTTTATAAGGTTGCCATGGTCATGGTGTTTCTTCAGAGCAATGAAAACCCAAACTAAGACAAATGGGGATGGATCTAAAAGGAAGTAATCATATTTATTGTTCCACTGAAAAGCTCCATGCTGGTGTTTTCAAGATAGAGTCATATTTTAAACTTGGATTCGTCTTTTTTGGACAGGGTGGAGGGGAACATATCTTACTTTTTTTTTTATTTAAGAATTTTTAAAATTCATTTAATATACCAACCACAGATCCTGCTTTCATCTCTCCTCCTGCTTCTTCCCAGTCTCCCCTGCCCACCCCCATCCCCTCCTCTGAAAGGGTAAGGCCTCTCATGAGGAGTCAGCAAATCCTGGTACATTCAGTTAAGGCAGGACCAAGCCCCTCCCCTCTGCATCAAGGCTGAGCAAGGCTTCCCACCACAGGTAATAAGCTCCAGGAAGCCAGCCAGCTCATGCACCAGGGATAGACCCTGCATAGGTGGTTACTTTTATAGGACATTTGTGCATACCTTCTGTTGCGGTAAAATAATCTGAGCTAATCGGTTTATACAGGTTATTTTGGCTCACGCATGTGGAGGTTTTAGTTCACAGTTGACCCTGTTGCCTTTGGGTCATGGTGGGAGAAGCACATGGTAGTGGGGGCTGCTTACTTCAGTGTGGCTTCAGAGCAGGTGAGGGGGGGTGTTAGGAAAAAGGAGAGAGAGAGAGAGAGAGAGAGAGAGAGAGAGAGAGAGAGAGAGAGAGAGAGAGAGAGAGAGGGAGAAGATGGGATCTTACAATCTCCTCCTAGGACAAACCTCCAGAGACAGACAGCCTCCCTGCAGACTCCGTTTCTTTCTGGTTCTGCTGCCTTCCAATAGGACCAAGCATTTAACACGCGGGCCTTTGGGGAGCACTCGAGATCTGAAGCCATGGCGCTGCCTTCCTGTCCCTGTTCTTCCTCTCCTCCATCCTTCTATGACCTTGCAGTTCTTGTTAGAAAACTCTCATTCCCCGGTGTCCCCTGCTGTTTTTACATTGGTCCCTGAAGCTTCTTGAAAGTTTCCTCTTTGCCTCTCTTGGGAAGACTGTTGCCCCAGGAGTCTCCTGTTCTTCCAGAGCCCGGTTCTGCTCTGTTCCCCCGCCCCTTTTGCTGTTCCTCACTAGCCAGCCTACTGTGGGATTCTAGTTAGCTGAAAGCCAAGTCTTTCTCTATCACTTTGTGTCACTGGATCAGCTGTCTGAGACAGCTTGACCTTCTGGGAGAGACCTGCTTGCTTGCTTTCATTCTTTCCTTATTTTTATTTTCTGGAGACAGGGGTGTAGCTCGAATGTTAAATGGTCTTTAAATAAAAAACCCTGGACCAGATATTGGGGTAAAAGCTGAAAGATCAGAGAAGCAGAGCAAGCCACAGCCAACCTCATCTTGCCAGCTCCTCAGCCGATCCTGTTCTCTCCTCAGAATGAAAGCCTCACCTGAAAGGCTTCAGCCACAAAGAGCCTTTAGTTCCTGTCTCCTCACGCCTTATATACCTTTCTCCATCCTGCCATATTGCTTCCTGGGATTAAAGGCCTGTGTGCTTCCCAAGCAAAGGCATGAGATCTCAAGTGCTGGGATTAAAGGTGTGTCCCACCACTGCCTGGCTCTGTTTTCTCTCCTAGACAGAGTCAATCTCATGTAGTCCAGGGTGGCCTTGAACTCACAGAGATCTAGACGGATCTCTCCCTCCCAAGTGCTAGGATTAAAAATGTGTGCCACCACTGCCTGGCCTCTATGTCTAATCTAGTGGCTGGCTCTGCCCTCTGATCCTCAGGCAAGCTTTATTAGGGTACAAATATATCACCACACAGGGGTCTCATGTAACATAGGCTGCCCTCCAATTTACTATGTAGCCGAGGATGACCTTGGATTTATTACTCTTGCCCCCACCTCCAAGTGTGACAATTAGAGTTTGTCTCCATATCGAGTTTACGTGATGCTGGGGAACAAGCTCAGTGACGTGTGTATGCTAGGCAAGCACTCTGCTCAGGAGCTGCATCCCCAGCCTGAAGGCATCTTGCTTCATAAGAGCTGTATCCTTTGCATCTCCTTCCTGCTACTCCCAGAAGTTTTCCCTCAGTCCATGCCCCTGTCTACTGCAGACGTGGCTCCCCGCGGGACAGTGGTGGAATGATCTGGATGTCGTGGCTCGCACACTGTGGGCAGCGGCCTTTCTTGTGTTCTCTCCCCTCTATTTTCTCCCCTCCCTTGTTCTCTGTTCAAAATAGCCTCCTCAGAGGAGTCATTAGAAAAGAAAATACTTTAGTATTTAGGCCTCCCATGTGCTTTTTAACAGTTTAGTAAAGATGCTTCCCAAATGTCTGCATTGAATACCTCACCCCCACCCCATCTCCCACTGGTATGTACGTCTTTCGGTCATCAAGTGACTAACACTCAGGATTGCAGTCACTTCATGGCCTGAGAGCAGCCAGGCCAGCTCTCTGGACTCACTTTGGTCCATGACCCACTTTGGGGCCATGAAAGGTTTGGCAGCTGCCGGCTCATGGCCTTGGAAAGTGGTGACATTGTCTCTTTTCTAGCACAGGCCCTGAATGCCAACCTGCGGGTAATTTAGCTCCTGCACAGCCCGCTTCTGCTTCACAGATGAGAAAAACGAGGCACTGAGTAGTGAGAGATTAGATCCTGAGTGCCTGGGCCTCCATCCTGGAGCTGAAGAGGATGGACGAACATTACCTCTCGTTCTGAAATGGGCTGATTCTATGAAATCACTCCTTCCAAATTTATACACGGCTGCTGATGAGTGCGGCTGCCTCTCTAATTTCCGTGGGATGTGAAGGGTTTTCTAGCAATCTGCAGGCTGAGCTGAATGCTTCTTTGTGCTTTCCAGTGTGTCTAAAATAAAATCTGTGGAATTGTAGGAAGGAGGAAAAAAACCCTCCTGAAAAAGTCTCAGTGAAAGAAAAGTGCCTTCCTCGTAGCCTCTGCTCCACAAAAGGAGAAAGATCTTGACATTTTCCCAGGAGTGAACGAGCAGGTGCAGAAATTGCAAGAGGTAATGGCAAGGTTTCCCAAGAGCTCTGGGGTAAGGACTGGATCACGACTGAACTCAATGAGCTTTTCAGGGGAGGACGCACAGGCTGGAGTCTTGATGCCATTATGTCAGGAACAAATAGCTGATTTAGTGGTTCTCTTGCTCTGTTCCCTCTCAGTGGTCTGACGATCTGGTTCACTATGAGCCTAGGTACCAATGTGTATATGTAGACATATATGAATGTATCTGTCTGCTGTCTATCTATCTATCTATCTATCTATCTATCTATCTATCTATCTATCTATCTCTATCATCTATCATTATCTGCTGTATCATGGTTATTATCTATGTTTATAATCTATCTCCACATCTATTATCATCTGTATCTATCTTCTTTCTTTCTTTTTTATCTATCATCTAGGTATGTGTCATCTACCTACCTACCTATGTGTCTTCTGTTTCTCTATAAGTTATCTGTCATCTGTGTATCTATTTTTGTCTATCATCTATACCTGACCTCTTTCTCTCCATTGACCCATCAATCAACTTATCTCTCCTCCATCCACGCATCCACCCTCTCCTCTTTCCTCTTATCTCACCGGCTTGTTCTCTCTGCCTCTTCTCATTTTCGTCTTGCTGGGCTGAAATCGCTCGTCTTCCTAGAAAGATGAATAATGAATCAGTGTTTCCCACCTGTGCTCTGTCAATCTTTCTCCTGAGTGGACTGCTCAGTTAGTTTCATCCAATTAAAAATTCTGGTTCTGCCCTGAAAGATAAGACATCCATTTATAATGGTTCCTAAGGGTTTTCAGAAATTCCAAGAGAGGTGAACACTACTGCTGACCGTGAGGGCCTCTTCTTCTGAAGGCCCCAGGGGCCTCTTGGTGTGATCCTCAAGGGGACATCTTTAGGTACCTGTTACATTCCAATTTTCTCTGCCTCCTGAATTGCGGGTGGGATTCGGTGGCTGTAGAGTCCCACGAAGGTAGTATTTTTATGAATTCTTTCAGAATTTCACCCAATGCGTTTTGATCATATTCACCTCACCCTCCTCCCTCTAACTCCTCCCAGGCTCACCTCCATCTCCCCACCCTCTTCCAACTTCTTGTCCTCACCAAAATAAAATGAACCCATTGACTCTACTTGTGTTACCTCTATACTTATGGGTGTGGTTCTACCCACTGGAGTGTCAGTGACCACCAGGAGCCACACCCTCAAAGAGAATCGCCTCTCCCTCCCCCATCAACTGTCACTAGCTCCCCAGTTGGTGGTGGGCTTATGGACCTCTTTCCAGTCCGTGCTAGAGTGTTGACTGGCTTGATCCCATTCAGGTCTTGGTGAAGGGAATCACAGTTGCTGTGAGTTTGTCGAGTTTAATGATCTTGTCATGTCCACAAGACACTGTTTTGCTCTGTTCCTTCCTGACCTCTGGCTCTTGAAGTCTTTCATCCCCATCTTCTGTGCTGGTCCCTGAGCCGTGCACGTGTGCGTGTGCGTGTGCGTGTGCGTGCGCGTGCGCGTGCGCGTGCGTGTGTGTGTGTGTGTGTGTGTGTTACATGTCCCATCTGTCCCATCTGTGATTGAGTGGTTGTGAGCTTCTTTGTTAACTGTTGTTCACTGCACAAAGAACCTTCTCTGATGGGATCCCAAGAGCTGCACCCATCATGGGCACAGAGATAGGAGTTTAGAAGGCAGTTTGATGCTATATCCAGTCAGCAAACTAATTGTAATAGGCTCATCCCGAGTGGGAGCCCTAAGACAGTTCTCAGGTCTGAGAAAGGAGACATGCATTTGCTGGAAGCAGATGTACTCACTCAACCACAGAAAGACTTTTTGAAGGGCAAGTCCTCCACGGCTCCCCCAGCTCGGCTTGTGCTCATCGTCTTAGAAGCTACAGCTGACGTTTGTTAGTGAGCATTTAGTACAGTCACGAACATTGAACATACGCCGACACACTCGATCCTCACAGCGACCCAGTGAGAAGGTCCTTTAAGTAGCCCTACTTTTCAGGACAGGAGTTAATAAGGAAGCCACAGTCCTTTTTATGGGAAGGCTTAGAATCTTCTAGGAGATGAAATAGGCAGGGCATCAGAGTAGTAGATTTCTCTTCTACCCACATTTTACTTTTTACATTACCCACTGATAGTAGAAAATAATTAAAATGATTAAAATAGGGCGGTAAAAATAAACAGGGCACAGAATGAAGCAGCGGTGACTGCTGATTGCATGGTCTTTTGGGTTGAAGGACGTAGGGGCAGTGCTTGTGACCACACTCAGCCACTGGCTGGATCTTGAGAGCATCTCCATGACAGGCATGGCTTGAACTTTCTGTCCTGGATGCTGTGAGCCTTACTGTGTCAACAATGGCGTCTCATCATCTCCAACTCCCTCCTTCGCAAAAACAAAAGATTGGCATGCTACAGAATCTGTTTCCATCTACATCTGAGTTCCTTTGGCCTTCCCCTCAAGGCTGAGGGCTATTGTGTTAGCCAGCTCTCAGAAACTGCGTCAGAAGATGACATTTCCTAAGAAAAAGGCTTGGCTTGGGGGCCATGGTTTCCATCCATGGTGACTTTGCTTTGGACTTGTGGCCTCACACTACATCATGGTGGGAACACACAAAATGGAGGAGGTCAGGTTCCCTCATGGCAGCCTGAAAACAAGAAGAGATGGTGGGGTCCTAATAGCGCCTCAATGGCATGCTCCAAATGGCCTGCCTTCCTGCCACTAGACCCCACCCCTTAGAAGTTACACCACCTCTCCGTAGTGTCGCAGGCCTGGGACCTCGTATTCAAACACGATCCTCAGGGAGACATCGAAGATTCAAATTACAACAGCTGAAGTGTGGCTTCTGAGCGGCCGGCTTGACAGAAAAGGAAGGGGAATCAGTCCACAGACCAAGTCCTCCGGCCTCTGACTGCTTGGCTTCTGTGCTTCTGGCAAGTGTAGGGCTGAAGAGGAGGGTGAGGTGGAGACGCTGCCTCCACGAAGCTGCCAGGTTCCAGATCACATTCCACCAAGGGCAGAAGCTGCTGCTCACACCCCCGGACCGTCCATTCCCCGACTTTCATGTGGACTATACCAGGCTTCTGTGTTTAAACCTTTAAACCGTCGTTCAGAGGAAGGAGGCCTCTCTAGTGCAGGGTACTGACAGATTGCCTAAATTTAGAAGTCGTGTGTAGCGTGATTTTGCATATGTTCCCTTCCTGATGCCACTTGGCAATGGAGCATGTTCAGGCTCCCCTTGTGTGGGCACGCAGACACAATCCCCCCCCCATGCTACACACACACACACACACACACACACACACACACACACAAACCATACACACACACACACACACACACACACACACACCATACACACACACACACACACACACACACACACACACACACACACACACACCATACACACACAGACACAGACACCACACACACACACCATGCACTCCAGATAGCTTGCTTCCAGCAGATGACTAAGCAGGGGCGGCTATGGGATCTGGTTGCAGCTCTCTCTGGGAGCCAGTATGGAAATGTCATGTATCCAGCACACTGTTTCCAGGCACAACAGTTCTGGTGTGGGCCAACGCTGTTTACTGCCAAGCCCATTTAGAACTCTCTGAGTTTTCTGTGCCAGGGCCTCTCAATCTCTTCAAATTCCTAGAGAAAACCGTTGGTGAGACATGACATAATGTAACCACTAGATGGCACTGAAGGTCCATGGAACTTTTATTTTTGGGTGGCTCTGAAATCTTTAATTCTGCCTTTTAGAGGTGAAGAATCCTTACAGGAGAGAAGAGACCTCGACCATAAATCCCACACGCAATAGCAGGTTCATAATGCATTGGAGTGACTGCATGCCGTATTTTTTTCTCCCTGAGAAATAAAATTTCTCTTTCAATGGAGAAGGTTGTTCCTTTACATCTAACAGGAGCTAATGTTAAATCTCTCTCCTAAGCAGCAGGAGGACGGAGCCTTTAATATGTGCACTGACCAAGACACCTGGGCTGTGTCTGCAGTGGAATGCAGATTGATATCTTGAGGGACTGAGAATGAGTAAGCCACATATTCTGGATAGAGAGGGCCATTTCTCCTCTTAATCACAGACATTTGACTTGTCAAAAAGTGTTTTCTCATTGATTGCCCAAGACAGAATCTGCAGGTTAGAGAGACAAGTTTACCAAAAATATCCTTCATTCGGAAGAGATGTTAAGGGGAAACCGGTGACGAATACCTTTCATTTAAAACACATTTGCCTGTTGGAGAGTGTGACAATAAAATATTGGTGGGACAGAAATACATTTATTTATTTTTTTTGCCCCTGCTTCTTAACTTTACTTTGGTATTATCTGAGAAAGAGGGCTCAAAGACATTAAAATTAGTGGTAAAAGAAGTGAGCCTATAATATAAGCATCCTGGAGTCAGGGCGAGAGAACCAGAGCTCAGAGTCATCTCTGGCTACGCTGAGTTTGAGGACAGCCTGGACTGCATGAGCCCATGCCAGAAAAAAAGAAGAAAAATTGAAATGAGACATTACCAATAGAATCTGTATGTATGTATGTGTGTGTATGTATGTATGTATGTGTGTGTATGTATGTATGTATATACATGGTACCATTTGTTCATCTGCCTCCCAACTTATTTAAATTATCAATCTCTTTCTTAGTAGGGACGTGCAACCAAAGAGCTGAAATGTCTGGATTATGATATTATGATGTGCTTTTTGGCACCTTACTGGTGAACTCTTGGCTTATCAACTGCAAAATGTGAGATTAGAAAAATAGGAAATCTGTAAGAGAAGAAATGAAATCCCCCCAACATATTTTGCAGCCGAGTTACGGGTCTTTTGCCATCTCGGCTGCGGTGGGCTCGCAGCTGATTCCTCACACTGATTGCTTGGCACTGGAGCAGGAGGGCAGGTGTCTTGGGCGTCATTTCTGCTCTGCTCTGCCCCACTCTTGGCATGCCGTCTGTGATGTAGGGGGGTCACTGCCTGCTTGATGAGTGAATGGCATGCGCCTGGCTGCCGGCCTGGCATGGTGAGAATATGTTCATTCCCACATTTTGGAGGTGTCATATTCTGAAGCCTGCTTGTTTCACGTTGATGCTCCCAGACACAGAGATCTACCTAGAGGCCCCTAAATAGTTTGTGATTTGAAAAACTAGGATAATCCCCATCACACTCCCGTTCCCCAACTGAAGATGAGTCTTGAAGCTTTTCAAAGAAATCAAAACAAGATTTTCAAAGAAGATGGTGACAGGTCATTTGTGTGTGTGTGTGTGTGTGTGTGTGTGTGTGTGTGTGTGTGTGTGTGTAACAGTATCACTGCCTTGTACTGCTGTCCACTTTACTTCTTGAGATGTTTTCCCCACTGAACTTGGAGCTCACAATTGGCTAGATTGGCTGTCCAGCAAGCCCTGGGCTTCTTCGGCCTCTGTCCCCTCCTGGAACCAGGATCACAGGCTTGTGTTCCACCCTCACAGTCTTTATATATGTGCCAGGTATCCTGAGTCAGGTCTTGGCACTTGTACAGCAAGTCATTCACCAGCTGAGGCATCTCTCCAGCTTGTGGCAAGTTCCGTTTAATAATTTTTAAACTTTGCTTTTACGTGTATGAGCTGCTGCATCCTAGCATGGACTTTTACCTAGCTGGGACAGCAAGGGGATGAAGAAAAAACAGACAGGCAGACACCTAGGAAAGCTGGGAACAAGAGAACTGGGAACTCTGTCAGATCACAGCGCCCTGGAAGCTTAGCATGTTTATGATATAGAGTTGAATGGAGAGGTGGGTTACTGCGCACAGTTGAACAAGGTTACTACATGCAGATAAACAGGGAGGCAGGGTTTATGGTCTACAACTGGTCAAGAAGACAGGTTTGTCTGATCTCAGGGGAGCAGTCTCTGTAGGGGAACAGTCTTCAGGGGGAAACTATTGCGGGGGGGGGGGGGCGCGGGAAGCTATGGTGGACATTTTCTGCACATACTGTCAATACTAGCACTTGGTCCCTGGAGGAAAGTGATGTGGGATGGCTTTCTGTATGCTGTGAATATGTGTTGCTATGATTGGCTAATAAAGAAGCTGCTCTGGCCTATGGTGAGTCAGGTTATAACCAGGCAGGAAATCCAAGAGAGAGACAGGAAGAAGAAAGGCAGAGGTGGAAGAGACGCCGGCCGCTGCCCATGGAACAGCAAGATGCCAGCAGACTGGTAATGCAACAGCCACGTGGCAAAACATAGATGAATAGAAATGGGTTAATTTAAGATGATAGAGCTAGCTAGAGAGACACTTAAACCATTGGCCACACAGTTTGTAATTAATATAAGCCTCTGAATGATTATTTTATAAGCAGCTACCAGACTGAGGACCGAAGGGTCGGGTGCGACCAGAGAAACTTTCATCTACAGGAAGGCGTTGCCATCCCTCTGCTCCTGAGATTATGAGGTCCTTGACATGGCTGTGCCCATTCACCCAGGACTTCACTCACTCCAGGTTTTCGCTCCTCCCTGTAATGAATACTTTGCTTCCATGTGTGCATGTAGATGCAATGAATCCCTGGTGATGGAGGAGGCCAGGAGAGGCCACTGATCCCCTGGAACTCCAGTTACAGGCGGTTGTGAGCTGTCATGCGGATGCTGGGAACCAAACCTTGGTCCTCTCTAAGAGTAGCCAGTGGTTGGAATTTCTGAGTCGCCTCTCTGCCTTATTTCTCATTCTTGGCTCTTGCTACTGTGTTATCTCAAGGAGGAAGCATTTACTTTGCTACTACTTTTACTTTCCAGAATTTGATGGTGTTTCACCAATTTCCAGAATATTAAGTAGTCATTCCAAGCTGGGCAGAGGTGGTGCACACCTTTAATCACAACACTTGGGAGGTAGAGGCAGGTGGATCTCTGTGAGTTCGAGGCCAGCCCAGTCTACAGAGTGAGTTCCAGGACAGCCAGGACTACAGAGAGAAATTCTGTCTGGGAAAAAAAAAATTTAAAAAAAGTAGTCATTCCACATTTTGTTCATTTACAAAAGGGATGTCAGAGGGTGTCCTGGGCATGTCTTCATGACTGGAGTCTGAGCTACACTGAGCATTGACTCTCTTTCAGGCAAGAGAAGGGTTTTCTCCTTGTTTCCAGGAATAGAATTACAGGAAGCGGGTGATTCATCCGACCCAGGATATATATGTCTCTCTACCTACACCGTTTCCTCGTCCCCTCCCTCCTCCTCCAGCCCCAACATCCCTTCCAGAGACCCCACTACAGACCGCAGGGTTGTCAGTAAGTCTGTAGAGGGAGCAGCTCCTTCCAAAGCCTACCAGGTCCAGTGGCTGGTGGTGAATGGGGAGCTGTGATTCTGTGGAGAAGCAGCCAGCGCGCTGAGGAGCTGCCCCGACACAGGCTGTGTGAGGGCAGATGATGACAGACCAGGCAGCTGGGAAAGAGGGTGCTGCGCTTTCCTGACGCCCGAGGGGAAACTCTGTCAGCTTTTAATCACTGAAGGAGTCAGAGGGTGGGGTGCAAATGAAAGTGATAAGGAACTCTCTCTCTCTCTCCCCCTGTGGTGAATGAGGCGCGTTTGTGGTGTATAGTGTTTGTGTATGTGTGTGTATATAGTGCACACAGTGTGTTCATGTTGTATGTGTTGAATATGGTGCATTATGTGTTGTGTACTTGTGGCCTGTAGTATGTTTATGGATATGTGTGGTATGTGGTGTAATAATTAGCGGTATATGCTGTTCATTATCTTGTATGTTTGTGATATGCATCTGGCACCTGGTGCTGTGTGTGTGTGGGAGTGTGCATTATGAGTTGTGAGTGCAAAGCATATTGTGTGTGATGTATGTTACTCACGTGTGTTTATGGTGTGTGGTATGTGGTATGCATATAGGGCATATGTGCCTAGAGACAGGGAAAGAGGTCTTCAGATTGTTAGACCCCAACTTAGCTTGTCACAAGTTGGTGGAGGTAAGATCTGAAGGGTGAATCACAAAAGAAGAATGTACATAGAGCAATGAAAGACAGAGATAAGCTGTGTGGTACCACACATGAAACATGCTACACACCATAAACACACAATGTACACACCATACATACCATACTACATACCATACACCATACCCTATACCCACACACACCACGTACTGAACCCTATGAGCATACAAAACATACAGCATACCATACATCACACAGTACACACACAACACACTACACACCATATGCCACACACCACACAATGTAAGCACACATTGTATACCACACACACAGCAGAACAAGAAAGAAGGGGTGAGGAGTCAACTTTCTGGAGGCACAGGCCTGTCATTCCGATGCAGGAAGTCTACGAGTTCAAGGCCAATCTGAGTAACTTAGTCAGTCCCTGTCTCAGAACAAAAAATAAAAATCTGGGAATGGATCAGTGGCAAAGGATTTGTCTAGCACATACGAAACACCAAGTTTAACCCTGACCACCAAACAAACCAAGCCAGACTTTTTTTTTTTTTTTTGTGATATATATTTTTTATTTTACAATACCATTCAGTTCTACATATCAGCCATGGGTTCCCCTATTCTCCCCCCTCCCACGCCCTCCCCTTACCCCCAGCCCACCCTCCATTCCTACCTCCTCCAGGACAAGTCCTCCCCCGAGGACTGTGATCAACTTGGTAGACTCAGTCCAGGGAGGTCCAGTCCCTTCCTCCCAGACTGAGCCAAGTGTCCCTGCATAAGTTCCTGGTTTCAAACAGCCAACTCATGGAATGAGCACAGGACTTGGTCCCACTACCTAGATGCCTCCCAAACTGATCAAGCCAATCAACTGTCTCACCTATTCAGAGGGCCTGATCCAGCTGGGAGTCCCTCAGTCTTTGGTTCATAGTTCATGTGTTTCCATTCATTTGGCTATTTTTTTTCAATAATTGAGTAAAACTGAAATTTATTATATGCCACAGTCGTCCTAGGGACCTCCATGCTATATATATACCCTCTATGGTTCTATGGGTTGTGGTCTGATTGTTCATTTTATATCTAGAATCCACCAATGAGTGAGTACATACCATAACTGTCTTTCTGGGTTTGGGTTACCTCACTCAGGATGATATTTTCTAGTTCCATCCATTTGCCTGCAAATTTCATGCTTTCATTGTTTTTCTCTGCTGAGTAGTACTCCATTGTGTATATGTACCACATTTTTTTCATCCATTCTTCCGTTGATGGGCATCTAGGTTGTTTCCAGGTTCTGGCTATTACAAATAGTGCTGCTATGAACATAGCTGAGCATGTATCTTTATGGTATGTATCAGCATTCTTTGGGTATATGCCCAAGAGTGGGATGGCTGGGTCTTGAGGTAGTTTGATTCCTAATTTTCTGAGAAACCGCCATACTGATTTCCATAGTGGTTGTACAAGTTTACATTCCCACCAACAGTGGAGGAGTGTTCCCTTTGCTCCACATCCTCTCCAACATTGGTTGTCATTGGTGTTTTTGATCTTAGCCATTCTAACAGGTGTAAGGTGGTATCTCAGAGTCATTTTGATTTGCATTTCTCTGATGATTAAGGATGTTGAGCATTTCTTTAAATGTCTTTCAGCCATTTGTAGTTCTTGTTTTGTGAATTCTCTGTTTAGCTCTTTAGCCCATTTTTTAATTGGACTGTTCAGTGCTTTGATGTCTAGTTTCTTGAGTTCTTTATATATTGTGGAGATCAATCCTCTGTCAGATGTGGGGTTGGTGAAGATCTTTTCCCAATCTGTTGGGTGTCTTTTTGTCTTATTGACTGTGTCTTTTGCCCTGCAAAAGCTTCTCAGTTTTGAGAGGTCCCATTTATTAATGGTTGTACTCAGGGTCTGTGCTGTCGGTGTTTTATTTAGGAAATGGCCAAGCCAGACTTTTACTCTTATGCCTTGAATCTAGGTTAGGAAAGTTGTACCACACACAGTCACCCACTAGAGTTCTAAAAGTCCCCAGGGGCTGGCTGGAGAAGGTGCAGCTGGAACAGCCGTGACAAGGATGAGCCCAGGTCGGCAGTTTTAGACTTGTTCTGTGGGGACCTGACTTGGACCCCAGCAAGGCCGTTTCACCCTGATGTCACTGTCCAGCCTCATCTGCTCCCCTGGTTTGGGGAAAGACAGTGGCTTTGAGTGTCTAGTGTTGCTGGGCTGGGGTGGGGGAAGTGGTCCTAGGAAGAATGGCTCGGGGAAGGTGTGGAGGTCACACTGGGTCAACTCAAGGGAACAGGTCAATGCCTCTTTGGGGTGGACATTGCTGGTGACAGACCAGCCTTGGCGACAGGTCCCCTCTCCATGAGGCAATGACAGCTTGCTGCAGGAGCTGGCCAGGCTTCTTGTGTGTGGGGTCCTGGCATCTCCCAGCCACCCTGTCCTGTCGAAGTAGCACCCTTCTCCATCTAGTCTGTGGGGATTTTTCTTAAAACTTGTGAGTGTCTGTGCATAGCAGAATCTTCCTGCCTTGGATGTTTGAGGGAAATAAAAAGCTTTTAAAAGTCGAGTCCTTACACTCCCTTCTTGTGCTGTATGTGGCTTATAGCTGGATGCTGTTTCAGGTCTGGGGCGAGTCTAGTTAGCAGGAGAAGCACTGATTAATAACTCTCAGTATCCAAATCCGAGTAATTTTAGAGTGCCAGTCCTCCAGAACAGTCCCTTAGAAAACATCAATGCTGCCGGGTGGTGATGGCGCACGCCTTTAATCCCACACTCGGGAGGCAGAGCCAGGCGGATCTCTGTGAGTTGGAGGTCAGCCTGGTCTACAGAGTGAGATCCAGGACAGGCACCAAAACTACACAGAGAAACCCTGTTTAAAAAAACCAAAAAAGAAAACACCAATGCCCACGTATCTGTGTCTTCTGTTATACTTTTAGTGATGTGCAAATAGAATACCCAGTCATGATGTTCCTGCTGACAGAAACAAACTAGACTTTTCCACTTCCCACAACTGCACATCCCTCTGCATCCTCAGCTTCCATTGATGTCCAGACCTCCAGGGGGAGATGAGTGGGACTTGGAGAAAGCCGCCCAGACAGTTCTGCTAGTGATAACGACTTTACCCAACTGCTCCCACCCTTGTTGCTGGTGATTCCTCATTGTTGATTGGAGTGGATTGGGAGCCACCTATGAGACACACCCCTTAGCTTGTTTGAGGGCGTTTCCAGAGAGAGGAATGGAAGAGGGGAGATCCACCTGAAATGGGGGCATCATCATCATTCTTTAGACTGAAGTCTTTTACACCCAAACTTGCTTCTTGTCAGACACTTGGTCACAGCAATGGTAAAAGTAACTAATACATCTCCTCCTGAGTCAAGACCCTCAGTTCTGTCTCTTGGTTCCCCTTGGATGCTGTACTTTAGCACCATATCATATCAGCCCCCACTTCCCCCTTCCCATTCTTTTTTTTTTTGGTTTTTTTGAGACAGGATTTCTCTGTGTAGTTTTGGTGCCTGTCTTGGATCTTACTCCATAAACCAGGCTGGCCTTGAACTCACAGAGATCCGCCTGGCTCTGCCTCCCGAGTGCTGGGATTAAAGGCATGCGCCACCGCCGCCCAGCCCCCTTCCCATTCTTAGGAGGTTTGCATTTGTAAATATGTGGTGAGTTCTTCCTGCTCATGCGCTTATAGCTGGGGCATCTCCATTTTTATACTTCTGATAAAAATCAATTGAGCTCTGTGCTTTGCAATCAGTTTGATAAGCCCTTTACTGAGAAACTCCTGAAGGGTCACCCAGGTGGGAGAATCACAGATCTTTAGACACAGACTGCAGTGGCGTTGACCATGGGGAACATAGGGTTTGTCCCAAGTGGCGTTTGCGAACAAGCTTAGGTTACTGAGCTTGTGCTGAAGGGATTCAGATCTCTTCTGTTTTTGCTCTGGGGCTCTGGATTTGTCCCCAGGTCTTTGTCTTCGTCCTTCTTGTGTCCTTAGCTGGCGTGAGAAGCTCACAGAGCAGCAGGGACCATTGCAGGCTTGCTAAGATACTGAGGAAAGACGGGCTGTCACTGTCCTTTGCGTCCTCATCATGTATATATGTGTGTGGTGTGTATGACTGTGTGTGGGCATACGTGTACCCGTGTGTGCATGTGGAGACCCAAGGTTGTCATTGGGAGTCCTCTTTGATAGCTCTTCCCATATATACTGAGGCGGTGTTTCTCACTGTACCGGAAGCTCACCACTTTGGGATTGCAGGAGGGATGCCATTTACATGGATTCTAGGTCTCAAGCTCTATCCAATGAGTTATCCCCCCAACCCTCTACCACTTTCTTAATTTTAAAGTATCCCTTGACCTACTTTTCTTTCTTTCCTCCCTCTCTCCTTCCCTCTCCCTTCCTCCCTCCTTCCCTCCTTCACTTCCTTTTATGACAGACTGTGAAGGATATCACCACTGTGGAACAGAACCACAGAAGGGCCCTTCCGCACCCTCCTTTTCTGTACCCAGAACCATGACTGAACTTTGTTCACCCACGGAAGGGAAGCCACCATCCTTACGTCACAGGATTGTGTAGGCTCTAGAATGCGGCTTTCTCCCACATTTCCTACTCATGGAGCCTCACGGCTGCGCCAAGGGTCCCCTGGGTCTTCTGAATATTGGATTCCTCTCCTGCCACTGGCATTACATTTCCTCACAAGATGTATTTTGTTTCTGCCTGGGAGCATAGAGAGCAGATAGAGTCAGGGGAACCTTGGGGCCCTGTGATCTCATCCCTGACCCAGTGTTGTGGAGAGTGGCCAAACAAGCTGTCTGTCACCCCACTTCCGGGCCCTTTTCTGGCCCTCTCTTTGCCATACTTGCTTGAATTCCTGTCTTGGATTGTGAGGCTCGTGTTTCTAGGCTGGAATGACATCTCTAACCCAGCATTTCCTGTGTCTTCCCATTGTTTCTTTCTCCATCTTCAAGATCAATGTTATTAGAATCTCAGCTTTTCCCCGAGACAAACCTTAGGAAACATTTTGAACGTCAATGTTGTGCTTTGTTTGAAAGACAAAGGTTTTCTTTCTTTTTTGTCCTTAGTACTATGGGTAGAATCCAGGGCCTCATGCTCGCTAAGAAAGAGTGTTACCACTGAGATATAGCGTTAGCCCAGGGGGAAATGTTTGTCAAGGCTGATGTGCAGGGTTTTTTCTTTTGTTCATTTTGTTTTTGAGATTTATTTATTTTAATTTTATCCGTATGAATGTTTTGCCTGAATATATGTGTGTACCATGTATGTGCTTGGTGCCCATAGAGGCCAGAGGAAGGCATTGGGTCCCCTGGAACTGGGGTGGCAGGTGGCTGTGAGCCGCCATGAAGATGTTAGGAACAGAACTTAGGTCCTCTGCAAGAGCAGCAAGTGCTCTTAACTGCCCAGCCATCCCTCTAGTGCCCGACGCTCAGTTTTTAGGAGTAAATTAACCTTTAGCTGGAGGGGAAAGAGTTTTACGCCATGACAAGATGACTCTTGGCTTCTCCCTTGAGGTCTGTGGAAGGAAGGAGAGTTTTTAAGAGTAATGGGTGGTGAATTGAGTCTTTTTGCCTCTGCGACAACTCTATACAAGGGCCTTCTTAAGTTCAAGTACTACGGCTAACAGCAAATGGTACAAGCCATAACACTAGCAATAACCAAGAAGGAAAAGTGACATTCCTGTAGAGTAACGACAGGAAAAGGGACACTGCTCTATTACTGTGTCTGAGAAGGAGCTGTTTGACACTTAGATGAGATTTCCATTTGTCTCACTCGCCTTCTACTCCTGTGACTGGGGTTTATTTTTGTAGCTCATTCTTTACATGTGTCCTAGTTAGGTTTTTATTCTGTGAAGAGACACCATGACCATGGCAACTCATATAAAGAAAAACATTCAATTGGCGGGGGCGGGAGGCTTGCTTACAGTTTCCGAGGTTCAGTCCACTATCATCATGGTGGGGAGCATGGCGGCGTGTGGGCAGAAGTGATGTTGGAGGAATAGCGGAGAGTCCTACATCTTGCCGGCAACAGGAAGTCGATTGACAGTCACAGTGAGGGAAGCCTGAGCAAAAGAGACCTCAAAGCCCCGCCCCCGACAGTGACACATTTTCTCCAACAAGGCCATACCCACTCCAACAAAGCCACACCTCCTAATAGTGCCACACTCTATGAGATTATGGGGGCCAATGACGTTCAAACTACTACAATGTGGTAGCAGTGAAGAATTGGAAATTGCTGATAAGTGTGGTAAGTAGGCAGGTGCAACAAGAACTTGAAGCCTTTGTTCACTGCTTATCAGGAGAGCCCTCCTCCACCGCAACTTTACCCAGTCTGGTCTTGAGCACACTATGTAGCTGAAAATGACCCTGAACCCCCAATCTTCCTGTCTTCAGCTCCCAAGTGCTGGGATTACTGACTTGTTCCTGCCTCAGGGATGATTGCATGATCCCCACTTTCATGTTCCTGATAGACGTATGGCGACTTAATCATAGATGGATGCCCTTTGGAGTCCCAACTCAGAAGTAGAAAGCCCGCTGGGTTTCCAAGTGTCACCTCATGGGACAGTTTGGTTTGGACTGCTCTTACTTAGTGGTTTCCTGTGTAAAGAAGCCTGGCTTGATATTCCCTGGAGACTATCTTTCTCGTTGTTAAAGTGTTAAGGTGCTTGGCAACATAAAAAGGAGTTCTGTGGAATCGTGATTGTGGGTTTTGGATGAAATGAGATGTATGCATGCATCTTTTAGAAGAGGGCTAGAGAAGAGGAATCTGTGAGCCAACCAGAACCCTACGCTTCAAGATATTTGGAGGAGAAGCCTTCCCTGGGGCAGACGGATTGCAACTCTGAAGCAGATTTATTACAATGATTGACTGAGAGAGAGGTTGTCTATTCAAAGTCTGAAGATGAAAGTCAGTGCTTAGCAACTCGAAAACTAACCGAGCCTTGTTAAAAATCAGTGCATTAAGTGGAACTGAATTGGTAGATGAAGTCCCATCCAACCTGAGCCTGGGATCTGGGTACCTTTGTCATCTTTTCTGAGTATCATTTAGGTCAGTGATAAGCTGTTAACAATTCTGCATGCTGATTGGCTGGGGGAGTTTCTTTTCTCATTCAATGAGAGGATAATCAATCATGTTACTAGCTTTTGCTTTGGTGAAGATTGCAGCCAGCTGGTTAGCTGCCTCGAGGCACCTGCTTGACTGAAAAATAGGAGTCAGAGTCTTTGCTTTTGCAAGGAGAAGCGGGGGGAGAATCCCCTTGGATGACAATTTTAGGTAGATGATTCAATTTGGCCTCTTAGTCTCTAGCTGAAAATTCCACTCAGATGTCTGGGTTTTCTTTTTATAGGTCTTTGACAATCCTCTGGACTGCCATGGCTAATGTCCCTAGTGCTTATTGGTCCTTTCTTTTTAACCAAATGCTAGGTTCCCCAGCTCACTTTGTAGCTCAGGGGCTTGCGGGCCGCAGAAACAGAGTATTCTTTGGGTTAGGAATACTTCCCATGAAGAGCTGTGCTCTCAGGAACACAGTTGCTGTGTAGGAGAGGGTGTGGGGTGTGGGAAATATTTCTCTGATGACAATTTACAAAACATATCACTTTCCTCGGATGTGGTTCAAATTCACAGTACAGTTGGCCGTGCACTGGGCTTCATTTGGCTCTATCATCACCGTCTCAGATGCCAAGTAAGCGGATCCAGTGCGCCCAGAGCCAGCCAAAACCCTGAGAGCCATTCCTACCTCTCACATTGCCATAGCAAATCCATCAGTGAGTCCCGTTCTACAGTCTCTAAAACCTTTCTCCGAACATCCCTTGTCTCTACCAATGATCACCTCTGCAGGATCCCGCCGTCACTCACTGGACCACCACAATTACCTCCTGAGTGGCCTCCCCTCTTCCATCCCACCTTCCCGGATTCCACATCCCCTATGGCAACCAGAGACCCAGACTAAAAGCCTGTGAAACCACAAGGCGCCCATTTTAAAAGCCTCCCTGTAAATCCTCTCCTAAGTCTTCTGGCCCCTCTGAGATGTGGTCTCTGCCTGCTTTCCTGATCTCTGGTTTCTTTCCCTTCTTCATTCCTTTCCAGCTATTTCTTAAAAAAATTTAACATAAAAGAAATAAAAAAATGTATAAGAGGGACAGGTTAGGAAGAGGGAGGTGATCAGCAGAGTGGGAGGGGATAGACGAGGTAGGTAGTTGGGGTGGATATGAATGAACTACTTTATGGACATACACAAAAATGTCATAAGGAAACCCATTATTAGAACTAATATATGATAATAAAAACAGGATCTCAAACCCCATGAGGACACAGTTAATGGCTGTTGAGGAGGAAGAATTGATTTTCTTTAGTGGTGTAACCACTGGCAAGCTATCTGTGCTCTAGTAAATAACCCCTCACCTATGTACGTACCAGCAACCCTAATTAAACTCAGTGGTCAGGAGAGATGGCTCAGTGGTTAGGCACCCTTCCTGCTCTTCCAGGGTACCCCAGTTTGGCTCCTCACGTCTATATCAAGCAGCTCATAGCAACCTGTAGCTTTAGCTTTGGGAGATCTGATGACCACTTCTGGCCTCTATGGGCAACTCATGTGAGCACAGCTCTGCATGGGCATTCATGTCTATATAGAATCAAAAATAAAATAAATGTCCAAAAAGAAAGAAAGAAAACTTTCATTGTTTTCCTTTGGGCCTTTCTAGTAGGTATTTCCTGTGCCTGGAAATACCTGTAGCCAGATCATCACAGGGAACCATGATGTGAAGTTCATGTTCCATGTATTTATTTATTTACTTATTTATTTTGTGGTATTAGGCATTGAACTTAGGACCTTGTGTATTCTATTCATGTTTCATTCTATTCATGTTTCATCTTGAATGTCACAGTCCTTGGACACACACACACACACACACACACACACACACACACACACACACACACACACACGTATATTCCTCTGTGCTGATGATTGGGAATTAGGGGCATGCACATGCTAGGCAAGCTCCTTACCACTGAACTGCATCTCCAGCCCATGGGAACGCCTCTTGACTACTCACACTAAAGCACTAACACCCTTTTGGAGTACAAGCCCCTGTTTCCTCGTCAAAGCAGCATTGACTTTTCCTGTTCATTTTCCTCCTTTGTTTATTGCTGGTCCCCACTAGAAGGTAAAGTCTGTCACACTCTGGACTTGTCTAGTGTGTTCAGAACATCCCCAGCACTAAGAGTCATACTGTGTCAATACTAGGAACCTAAGAAATGGCTATCAGTTAATGAGGGGGCAATGTGTGTGACCCAGGAACAGATGTTTTTACACACTGCCCTATCAGGAATTTAGGGACAAAGCTGAATGACTTTTTGTAGGTTGATTCTGGATCCCTGTTCTGAGTTTTTAAGCGATCAGCCATTTTCTGTGGCCTAATGACTGTGGTACTGTTGAGGACTCTCACACAATGACAGCTCTTATCTGGGGGAGGGAGGACACTGACCTCATTCTCACACGATCTGATCCACTGAGAAGCAAAATGTGTCCTTAATTTTAGGCTCCATTATATGTGACACTTTTGTCTTGCTAAAGGTTAGGGGCCAGTAGGCGACTTGGAGGAAGCTGGCAAGCAATGTGTCTTTAGTCACATTTAGAAATTAGTCGGCACTGGAGAACAGTCAGTGCGCTCACCCTGATTTGAGGGCTAGGTCTTATTTTTCCCGGAAGGGCTGGTGTCTGTGCTGTGTCCTCAGTGTCTGAAATGTCTTATTCATGCATAAACAAAGGGCAGGCGTGATTCAGACAGGATGAGTCCCTGCACCTCACAGACAGGAGAAAAATGTAGAGTCGTGATACTTAAAACATTTCTCAGCTTTGCTTGTCAGCTCTGGTACCCACTTCAGCACATTTACAGAGTGAACTCTGCTAAGGCTAGGTCAAAGACACCATAAAAAAGAATTTTGCAATTAAAAAGGCTTAGAGATTACTGGCAAGATGGCCTTTTTCTTCTTTCTTTTTCTTTTTCCTTTTTTAAAAAAACCATGCCACTTAAAGAAGTAAACTCAATAAAAGGATTTCTTTACATCGCTTTTGCTTATCAGCTAAAGCAAAGGCTAAAAGAACCATCACTTAAAACAAAGCAAAGCAAAACAAAATAAACAAAACAATTTCATTTTAAGGCAGAATTTCACATAGTTCAGGCTAGCCTGCAACGCACTGGATGGGTAGACAAGGATGACCTCACTCTTCTGATCGCCCTGTCTTTATCTTCTGAACATTGCGATTACGGGTGTGCACCAACCGGGCCCTGTTAGTGTGCTGAGGATCAAACCCAGGGCCTTATGCATGCCAGGCAAGCACTCTACCAAAGCCGGCTGTATCCGAAATCCAGTGGTTGTTATCTAAGGTGCTTTATCTCAAGGGTAGTGTTTAGAAACCTTTTTTTTTTTTTTTCTGAATGAATCACTTTTAACCTAGGACAGACATCTCTCAGATCATTTCAATGGTCCTTAAGGTTTGGAAATCTACCGAGAATGATGATGGGATGAGGAAATAGGAAAACAGATCAAGTAGTTTATTGGGAAAGCCCCACTACTTAAGAGTATTTTATTTTGTTTGTTATTAGTGTGTATGTGGGTCCAAGGAAAATTTGGGGGCATCTTTTCCACAGTGTGTTCTAGGAATCGTCAGCCTTGCATGGCAAGAGCTGTTATTCTCTGAGCTGTCTTGCTGAGCACTCTGTCCCCCCCCACCTTTAAGAGCACTGTACCACTGAGCCACATCCCCAGCCTCTTGACTGTTTTACTGTAATATTATCCTCCATTGTACATATTAATGAGATACAGATGCCCGTTCAATACACGACACAATGTGTGATGATCAAATCCGGGTTCTGACACTTCTTTCAAAAAAACGTTTTAGTGTGTGTGTGTGTGTGTGTGTGTGTGTGTGTGTGTGTGTGTGTGTCTGAGTGTGTTCACGTGCACACGCACATGCCACAGTCTGTGAGTGGACATCCGGGGACAGCCCTGTAGAGTCAGTTCTCTCTTTCTGCCTTTAGGTGGATTCCAGGAATTGAATTCAGGTCATCTGACTGACTTGTCTGGCAAGCACCTTTACCAACTTTGTGCCATCTCATTGGCTAATGTCTGCCATTTCTATATCCTTAGACATTACCTTTTTGTGCGTATTGGCGACATTCAAAATCTTCTGGTTCTTTATAAACAATACCATGTCGTCATAAGCTGTTGGTTGACACCCCATTGTGCAATAGACCGCTATGACCGATTCCTACTGTCAAATGGAGGGTTGTTGCTGGCATCCAGCTACTCTGCCTGCCCCCTTTCCTAGTTGCTAGGGACCACTGTTCACATCTATTTCCATGACATCAGTGTTTTAGAAGACAACCTTGGCTGTGGTTCCTCAGGGGCCTTCCTCCTTGTTTTTGAGATAGGGTCTCACTGGCTTGGACCTTACCCAGCAGGCCGGGCAGGCTGACTGTGGAAACCAGGGATCTGTTTCCCTCTGGCTCCCCAGCACTGGTTATAGGCAATCACTATACCTGGCGTTGGTTCTTATTTATTTATTACTTTATTATTTTTTAAACATTTCAGAGTTTCTCAAGTTTATTTTCATTTTAGGATTATCTTGTATTTATCCTTTGACAGTGTTATACATGTATACATTATATCCTGATCATATGCACCCCACCGCCCCTTTCCTCCCGGAGAACACCTCTTAACACGGCCCCTCCCTCCTTTGGGTCCCACCTTTCACTGCCCGCAGGGATGGTGATTGATCTTGCTGACTTGTACAGAGTTTGTCACATATCTATAGCTGTAATGAGTTCGTGACTGTAACAGCCTTGGGTGTCCCGGGGACAGCATTTCACAGCGCTCCTCCCCACCCTCAGGGTCACACTTTCCTTCCTGCTCTTCTTCCCCGACCTTTCCTGAGCCTTGACCTAACTAAGCACTCATGGCCATTTATTCTCAGCATTTTGACTAGTTATGAGTCTCTGCATTATCTGCTGCCCATTGTGTGGTTCTGGGGCCCTCTGGGGTCTCCTTGACCAATAGCTTATAGAATAGGAGCCCACCCCTGGGTCTGAGATGCTCATGTAATAGCCCATGTCTTCTGGGAAAGTGCCGTCCACTTGTGCAGGGAAGCTGGGTTCAAACACCTCCTTTTTTTTCTTTTATTATATTAAAACTTAGCTATACCTTTGGCCTCTTCCTCTATTCTGTCCCCTATTCCCTTCCCTGATTAAACCTTTTCTCTGAGACAAGGTCTCACTATATAGCTCTGACTGGTCTGGAACTCATGATGTAAACCAAACTGGCCTCTAACAAAGAGATTTGTCTACTTCTGTCTCCTGAAAGTTGGGATCAAAGGTATGCACTATCATACCTAGCCCAGCTTAAACCTTTAAAAACATTTTGTTTTATTCTCTCTCTCTCTCTCTCTCTCTCTCTCTCTCTCTCTCTCTCTCTCTCTCTCTCTCTCTCTCTCTCTCTCTCTCCATGTGAAGGCTGGAAGGGGTATCTGATCTCCCAGAGCTGCCTGACATGGCTGTGGGGAACTGAACCTGATTTAAGTTATGAAGAAATTTCATACTATATTGTTTCTTTTTAAAAAGGATTTTTTTAATTGTTTTTAACGATGTGTACATGCACGGGTCTGTGTAGGGTATGTGCATGAGAGTGTAAGTACCCCCACTGTTAGATCTCTCTGATGGTGGCGTTACAGGCAGTTATGAACTAGTAGATGTGGTTGCTAGGAGTCAAACTCAGGTCCTCTGTCTGTAAGAGCAGTGTGTGCTCCTAACAGCTGGGCCATCCCTCCAGCTCCAGCACTGTTTTTTTTTTTTTTTTTTTTTTAGTTAAAAGGAAGGTTTATTTTGTGGGGTAACTTACAAGTAAAGGGATAGGCTACAGGGTCTGGGAAAGGTATAGTGCAGTCCGGCAGTGTTCTCTGGAGAACTCTGTTCAGTCTACCTCCAGTGTCCAGGGTCCAGGAACCAAGAGAACTCCCCCATCCAGATCTTGGGTCTTCAGGGGTCCTCTCTCAGCTCCACCTTCTAGGCGTGACAGTTACCAAAAGCCTCAAAGGGGGTGGTATTTCCAGGTCAAACCAGCGCTGTTTCTTAAAACACTACCTTTCTCCAGTGCTGAGGCCTATATAAGGAAACAGATCTAGTGTTTGAGTTTGGAGGCAGTCACTTGTGCTCTGAATTTTCTGAGACTTGATGAACTACTTAACCAGCCTAACTCCCTGTCCCCCTGTCTTTGCAAAGAATATTCTAGCTAGAGATGAGCAATAAAGACAATGTATGCAAAGGCTGGTATATGGTAAGTGCTTAATAAGAGGAAGCTATATTTTTATTGTTATTATATTAGCACGGATATTGTTTCTTCATTGAGAGGACACACTCTGGAGTCAGAACAATGTCTTTCGAATCCTGCTTTCCCACTTCAGAGTCCTAGGAACTTAATGCTGTAAAACCTGGTACTTCCCTTGTAAAATGGGGGTGAACAAAAGTCCCTCTGCCACAACTGATGTAGAGGTCTAATGATATAATTCATGTAATATGTTTAATAGTGCATTGATCATTATCATAATTATTCAAAATTTTGCCATGGAAAATATGGGGCTGGAGTCAGTAGGGGTGAATAATGAATAGCCAATGCTTTACAGGCCATGAAGTCTGTGTTTTGACTGCTCACCTCGGCTGTTGTGGCAGGAAAAGAAGCCTCATGTACACAAAGGAATATAGATGAGTTCCAGGAAACTTTATTAATAAAGGTTGGCAGTGGGGCCAACTTGGCTTCTGAACCATAGTTTGCTTTTTTCTGGATATGGAGAAATTAGGAGCTCCTGATCTATGGTTTTTGGAAGAAAGACCCCTTGAGTCCTGGGTATGATGTTGCATACCTTTAATCCCGGTAACTGAGAGGCAGGGGGACAGGCTAATTTCTGTGTTCGAGGCCACCCTGCTCTACACAGTGAGTTCCAGGCTAGGCAGAGCTACACGATGAAACCCAGAAAGAAAGAATGAAAAAAGAATGCTCTTGACACAGGAAGAGGGCAGGCGTCAACCTAGAGGGGAAAGAATTACGTCACCTGGGGGCACAGATTCTATTTCCAGACCCTGTTCGTGGTGGGATTTACTTACTAGGGCAAAGGATTTGTTTTTGCACCCTGACTGTAGACTGATTCCTCCCACTAGCCACGGCTCATAAGCAGGTGGAGAACCCAAGAAATCACTGCACAGCCACGTCCACGATTCACCGCGCTGAGTGCTGCCTGAAGTTCCGTTTCATGATGTACACATCCAACTTAACAGGTGCGCCTTGCAAACGTGGTGTGGTTTGGCCAGCAGCAGTCGGCCCAACTTCCCCAATAAACACGCAGGCTCTCCATTCTTCCCGTGGCTTTGATTCACGGAGCCCTTCCTAAGAAGAAGGCCTTCAGAGACAAGGTGTTTTGACCCTTGACACTGCCTGGTGATCTTTTTCCTCTTGTTCACGAGCCGAACGAGTGGGAGGCTGGGTGGCCCACTTGGGAAATGATTAAAAGTGGCACTTTGCTCTGGAGTAGAGATGTAATCTTATTAATCCTCCATCAGAGTACATCTTGCAGGCAGAGAAATTTAATCTTGGTCACTCTCACATACAATATCTAGACAATTTATTTCCTCCTCACTGATCTAGGTTCTGGTACTATGGGAAAGAATATCCTGGGCGGCTGCAGAAATTAAGGCGTGAGCGGTGATAAACAAGCACCCAGAGTCTTTGTGCCGAGCACGGTAATTGCCGATAGCACTTTCCCCGGTGGTGAGCTAATCTTGGGGGCTAGCATGGCGATTGCCAACAGCACTTTCGCTGCTGGTGAGCTAATCATGGGTGCAAGGCTCCAAGATTCTGTTTGCAGCAACAGGTCCGTGTGCTCCAGTGAGCACACGTGCAGAGGAAGCTGTGTACAGGGAAAGCAGTCAGGACCCCATGGCTCACAGCCAAACTGGGACCGTTTTTTTGCTTACGTATAGGGATGGTTTAAAAAGACCTGCCATAGTTAGTAAATTAAGAAAAATTATCTTTTACACTTTTTTTGGAGGGTGGTTACTACTGGAGACTGAACACAGGATCTCACACATTCTGCATAAGCACTTTACCCCCAAGCTGTCCCAAGCCCCTTTTTAGATTTGACTGAGTCACCCAGGCTGGACTTTGAACACACTCTGCAGCTCAGCTCACTCTGCCTTTGATCTTTCAACCTTCCTGCCTCAGCCTCCTGAGTACTTGGGATTATAGGTATGTACCAATAGGCTGGACTTCCTTTTCATATTTCTTTCTTTCTTTCTTTCTTTTTTTTTTTTTTTTTGGTTTTTCGAGACAGGGTTTCTCTGTGTAGCTTTGCGCCTTTCCTGGATCTCACTTTGGAGACCAGGCTGGACTCGAACTCACAGAGATCCATCTGGCTCTGCTGGGATTAAAGGCGTGCGCCACCACTGCTCAGCCCTTTTCATATTTCTAATGGTTAATCCTTCCTTCCTTCCTTCCTTCCTTCCTTCCTTCCTTCCTTCCTTCCTTCCTTCCTTCCTTCCTTCCTTTCTTTCTTTCTGAGACAAGCTGGCCTCCAACTCAGGACCCTCCTGCTTCAGCTAAGTGCTAGGACTATGGGGGTGTACTACCAGGCCTGGTGGAAATTTGTTACCTTGCTTTAATTATGGGAACAATGTTTCTATAGGTATTAAAATATATTTATTTTCTTGAAGTCAATTTTATTTTATCCCACTGGCCAATAGTGCTGGCATTCTTCAGAATAGACCTTGTTTTCCTTTGTGATTTCTGAAGCAACACTTAATTATCTACTAACCTAATTTTGTACTAATATATGTTGTCTCAGTGCACAAGCTTTTAAAAGTGTTTTAATCTTTGGATAGAAAATCCTGTGAGATGCAGTTCTTGGACTCAAGGATGCAGATCTTCACTCAGATACTTGGTGGGAAGGAGTGAAGGAAGGAAGGGCAGACGTGGGCATGGCGGGGTGGAGAGGGGTATTGCGTAGTCTCCGAAGCCATCATCTGTGGGCCTGGATTCCTTGCTAAGAGCAAAGCTGAAGGTCCTTCAGCAGAGAGGTGGGATTGGTCAAAACAGAGACAGAGAAGAGCAGGCAAGGTGGCAGTGTGACAGCCTGATGAAACAGCTTACAACTGGGGACTCTCCGATTTGGCAAAAAGGTTGGATTTGATGACATCACAGGGTGATTTGAGTGGCCTGATGTGCGTGATGCTGAAGACGCAACCCTCCCCAGAGTCTTGCCAGCCCTTCCCCCCTCCCTCCCTTCCCATTTCCTGAGATCCAGCCTGGGACATTCCATCAAAGGCGAACACAGAAATATTTGAAGACAGGAGAAAAGGAACAGTGGAGACTGGGGTGAGAACAATGGACAGAAATACAGACACAAGGACAGAGGGAAGGGCACCTTTTGGTCATTATGCTCTTTGGGAGTATCCACACTGATGGTCAAGTGAAATCTCTCCCTCAACACACATGTGAGCATGTACACACACACACACACACACACACACACACACACACACACACACACACACACACACATCCCCGACTTACTAATACAGAACAGTGAACCATGGGTTGAGAGGTAATAATTCTAGCTTGAGCTGATTCGGTAACTCTTTGAGGAATAATTCTTTTTTGTTTTACAGTTTTTTCTCTGTGTGACTGTTTTGCCTGCATGAATGTATGTGTACCATGTGCATGTCTGGTGCTCAGGGAGGCCAGAAGAGGGCGCTGGCTCCCCTGTGGGAGTGCAGTTACAGGCAGTTGTGAGCTGCCTCGTGGGCGGCTGGGACCTGAACTGGGGTCCTCAGCTGGTGCTCTTAAACCTTGGAGACACCTCTCCAGCCCCAGGAGTTTTTATTAAAGTGATCACTGTCACTAGCTGTTATGGATTTTGTTAGAGAGAGAATATTGTTCCTATTTTCTTGAGACATTGAAATCTTATCCTCCTATCATCTCCCTCCCTCCCTCCCTCCCTCCCTCCCTCCCTCCCTCCCTCCCTCCCTCTTCCTTTGTTCTTAAAATGTTCAGCACATTCAAAGACTAGGATTTGTGAAGTAAGAGTCACATTTAAAGCAAATAAATAAATACTTTATTTTTATTTCATATGTATGACTGTTTTACCTGCATATGTGTTTGTGTACAACATGTGTGCCTGGTCCCTTTGGGGGCCAGAAGAGGATATTGGGTCCACTAGAACTGTAGTTACAGATGGTTGTGAGCCACCATGGGGGTGCTGGGAACCGAACCCTGGTCCTCCGCCAGAACAATAGGTGCTCCTAACTCCTGAGCCAGGTCTCCAGCCCCAACCTTCACCCTTTTACCAGCCCTGATTTCTGTACAGCACAGTAGGATAGTACTAACATGAAGAATTACCAGCTCTACTCCAGGTAACACTGGCCAGCAGCAGCCAGCAGGGACATTCTGTGACTGTCTCCCAGCGTTGGTTTGTGTTGGCTTGGTGGGAAGTTCCATGGAGAAGATAATGTGTGCTTTACAACCGCCCTAAGAAAAGACACGGACCTTCCCTTTGGTGTGTCTGGGATGACAAGCCTGTGTGCCTGCTCCATCTGCTCATTTCCATCTGCAGTTCCAGGACAGGGAGAGAAGAGCTAAAAAGATGCTCTTTGTGGATTTGTAATCTCAGGACAAAATGTAGATCCCAGAAACGAATCATCAGCTCCTATTTATCCGGAGTGGGGACATCTCAGGCATTGCAATTAGTGGAGAGTGTTTCTCAGAGTGCTGGCTGTGGCAAACAGGTCTCCCCACCGTCACCCATGGCTCTATCTAGTCCTCAGATGCTGTGTGGATCCCCAAAGAGTCTTCTTTTGCTCACTTCTACTATTTGTTTTCATTTGGTTTTCTAATTTGCTCACAGATGATAGAGCCAGACCTGTTTGATCAGCTGGGCCCTGAGTTTCCCGCCATTTGTCTATGGATTTGGTTTACTGGACAAGGGGGAAGAATTCTTGCAGATGCAACAGGGATGAGGAGATAGGACTTATTTTTTCTTTCTAGCTTGTTGTTATGGAAAGAGGAAGAAGGGAGGAAGGAAGGAGGAAAGAGGGAGGAATGAGGGAGGAGGAATGAAGAGAGAGGAAGGAGGAAGAAAAGAGGAAGGAGGAAGGAGGAAGGAGGAAGGAGGAAGGAGGAAGGAGGAAGGAGGAAGGAGGAAGGAATCACCTCAGTTACCAGCTCAGTCCAGGGTTTAACTGCCAAAGGCTGGAATGACTCACAGAAGGGTTAATTTCTAGGCTCCTGCTGCTCCGGGTGAAGGGACAGCTTTCCTGGTCTAATTACTCCCTGAAAGCAGGTGGGAAGGAGTCTCCAGTCTCGGCAGGAGGCTCTTGCGCTCCCCACCTGAATAGTTAGGCCGAGCCTCCTTTTAAATCCCCAGCAGCCCTCTCTTCTGTTCGTTGTTATTTTCCTCTCTCACCTCTGGACAGTTCTGCACATTCACTTGAAACGTCGTCACAGGAGAACTCGGCTTTGGCAGAGCCTCTCGGAAATGATTTTTTATCCTGTTCTGGCTTGCACTTGAATAATTCTCCATCAACGGCACGTCTGATTGAGTTGGCATCACAAACCCTTTTGTATGCTAGTTTTTTTTTTCCTTCAAGAAATATTAAAGTCTGAATAAAATTGGAATAGCTGCCTGGTAATGATCTCATTATATATAAATACAGAAGTGCTCCCGGGGGAGATAATGACTCCAAGACTCAGGTATGCCGCGAATACCTATTATCTTCCAAGGAGTCAGCTGCATTCAGCACTCAGGCTCCCCCAACATCCCTTTCAGTTGAAGGTTCAAGTCACAGAAAACGAATGGCTGATTGAAGCTGGGAATAGGGTTCCCCCCCCCTCCCCCAGTATGACATATGTTCCGAGATGAAAGGAACCTGGGCTGTGTGTTTACTCTTCATTTGGGGCTTCACATGTTCTGACTGATCGGAAAGACAAAAAAGGCAGAAGGAGAGACATTTGGTGCTGGCTGAAACCCATATCCATTCTCAATGTGAAGTTTCCTCGTTTGGTGCGGATAATTGTGATGAGACAGTTCTGAGGATAGACGCTACTAAAGGCTTTTTAAAAATAACAGGCCTGTCACCCAGTTTGAGTTCTTATGCAGCAAAAGAACAAACACAGATGGAGGCAGGAGGAAGGCGGCTGGGTGGGGAAGGCCCCCTGAATGTGGGAGTTGACGGGTTATTAGTCCAAGTCAGCTTTCCCAGTCGCCAGGATAGAAAGAGGTGTTCAGCACATTACAGAGAGAAATATATGGACGCACACATGCACACACAGACTCCCAATATGGGCTAGGCGTCTCTGGAAAAGTCTTTTGTTATTAGCATCCAAGAAAGGAGTTGAGCGGGGCTGGGAGTGATAGGATCCGACCGTATTGCTCTGAAGGTCCCCGTAAGGTCCTGGTGGGACCGTTTATCTAACGGGAACCACGGCCTGTCATCTGAGATCAGGAAGAGAGGTGGGTGGAGGATGAGTTCGGCTACTACTTTTTCGTGGGATCACACATCTTACGAGTCCCTGCGATTTCCAAATCAAGGGCTGTCAAAATATGAAATGACATTACAGGGGCCGGAGAGATGGCTGAGGTTGGTAAAGTGCTTGCCGTGTGAGCATGAGGGACTGAGTTTGGACCTCCAGCACCCATGTACAAGCCAAGCATGGTGGCATGTATTTGTAATGCCGGTATTGGGGAAGCACAGACCAGTCTAGCCAGACTGGTGAGCTCTGTCATATAAAAAATGAGGTAGGGAGCAAAGATGGATGCAGAGCATTGACCTCCAGCCTCCATGTGCACAAATATGCACACACATGTGCACGCACGCATGGACACACGTGCTTATCCCATACAATCATATGAAAATATTATAAGCACAATTCTTTTGCAGAAGACTGGGCTTGATGGCAGAAAGATTTTGTTTGTTGCTAAAAGTCTTCATATACTGTACCTGGAATGCTGTTGAGACTTTGTTGTGCCCACGTCACAAGACCCCCAAGCAAGACCATATTCGATGCAAAACACAAAGGGGTTTATTGATAACAAGCAAGCCCGGGCTTGGTCTGTGTCCAACATCCGACACAGTGGGTGGAGGAGGATGGCCCTGAGCTCTCCTGGTGAGGGATTTTTAAAGGGAAAAACAGCAGGCAGGATGATACGAGCCTTTGCATCATCATTGGGTGAGGGTATGTAACCTTTGAATTTACTGGTTGGGGGTTACAGTTATCATTTTGGGGCAGGTCTGGACAAGTCTCAGACTTCGTCCTTGAGCTGCCATGGGGGCTGGCTGGCCTCACACGTTCACATTGACCCATGCACGTAGCTCTAAGTTGGTGAGGGGTCCCAGACCGTAAACAACTGGCTGAACCTTGAGCAGTCAGAGTAAGTGCAGAAAGGGAGCTATGTCTTTTGTTCATGGCCCTCCCTGAAACTGCTTGCTCAAGTCTCAGGAAACTGAAATCGAGGCCTGATCTCTGAGAGAAGACTGACAGTCTGCTATGGCATCTACTTGGTCCTTTCACCTTGACAGGCAATCCCTACAGAGAGTTACAGCCACCAACCTCCAAGAAGCAAAAGTGACTTTGAGCAGGTGTGGTCAGAGGGAAGCCCCCCGCCCCCAGTGTTGGTGTGATCATCTTGCGTGTCAGGCTGCTTGATACACTGCCAGGTCTCCACTTACTTTTTAAAGTATTGGCATAACTAAGGCTCCTTAGCCCCAGGGGAAGACGCTTCTTTCTGTCCTTCCAGTTCCACAGGGACTGTTGGGACGGGACGGGATGGGGGGGGGGCGGGGGCGGGGGCAGGGAGGAGCCCTCATTTGTGCTTTCACTTAGGTGATGACACTCAAGGGTGAGCTCAGTCATTTGCAGGTGTTGCACTGGAACTCACCTCGTGTTTTGTCCCCATTATTTCCGCAGGGACCTAAGACAAATCCCTAGCTTGGCATGTCTGATGCCTGTTGTGTCCCAGGATAGTCCATCTTTATTCTAACCCTCCTATGATATGACCTAGTGCTGTTTCAGTGTTTACCGGATGCGGGCTCTCTACCGCACGCTCTTCGTCTCATCGGGTCCTCACAGCCCTGTGAGGTGCTGCTGCTGTCATTCTATGTATATCCTAGATGGTGCTTCACTACCTGTCAATGATTCACTTGTGGCTACAGCTATTTAGAGGCTGTGGAGGCAGAAGAGGAGATGGTTTCCACTGAAGTCTTCATGTGATTCATTATCTAACCCCTGCTGCATTATTTAGTTAGCATTTGTTGTGAGACAGGGTCTCACCATGTTGCTCAGGCTGGTCTTGAGCTCATAATCTTTCTGCTACAGTCTCCAGAGTCTGAGATCATAGGCGCACACTACTACACTCAACTATTTAGCTAGTTTTAATGGAGCCTTCAGTGTTCAGCCTGTGATTCAACGTGAATATGAGGCATGATACATGTCTACATAGCATCTATGAACTAATAGGCAGATAGGAAGGAATAGAACCTGAATATACTGTCTTGTGGGATAAACTTAGATTTGGCTTCTTGTCTGTTATTAGTTAGTCTTCATGGGTCTAAGATTCTCCAAAATAGGATAGGACTAGATCATAGGCTATTAACTTCTTCTGTAGAAGGCCATATAATATATATTTTAGCCTTTGTAGGTAAGATAATCTTTGTTACAACTATTCAAATTTGCTACCACATGGGGTCAGAAAAATAACCTTTTAGACAGGCACAGCTGCATTCAAATAAAACTTTATTGACAAAGACATTTGAAAATAAAGCTTGAGTAGGCAGGATGTGACCACTATTAGCCCTTGGGCCAGATGATGCTGGTAGATACTTCTGTTTGGAAAATGCTGTAATTTTTCTATATGTCATGTGGATCTTAGTGTGGGAGTAAGAAGCCATTTTTGTGGCCTTTGTCAAAATGAGAATGGTATTTTTGTTTTTAAACCAACACAGCTTGGCAACAGACATGCTCCTGGAGAGGCAGTAGAAAAGCTTCAGCAGTGTTCTGACTGAAACTGTAATGGGAGCGAGCCATGAAGGAGGGTGGGGGATGGTCTCATTCTCAGAGATGGGAATCACTGTTGCAGTTGGATATCTGGCCATTGCTCAGCAGGACAAGGAAGACCCCATGAGGTAGACTGGAGACATGGATTTCCTAGGAGCAGAATGCAAAAACAAAAATTTCATTTTCAAAAGAAGTGTTTCCATAGCACCTTATATAAGCCTTAGATCCAAGATAATGTAATATAATTCTAACGTTCATAACATACCCAATATAGTTATGATAATTCTACCTAACATAATTCTGATAGTACAACAAAAAATCTAAACATAGCTTTGTTTTTTTATTAGCACATATTCATTGTCCAAAATAATGGGTTTCTGTAGGACATTTTCGTGCATGCATGTCCCACACCTTTATTGCCTTCCTGCCCTTCATTATTCTCTCATTTTGCTGCCTCTCTGCAGCAACCTGTTAGTCCCTTTCTTCCCCCAAATCGTCCCCCCTCTACTTTCATGCCTTATTTCATAGGTGTGATTTTAATCTCTTTCCATCTAAAATGTATCTACCTAATCTCCATTTGAATACACTCATTTATTATTTCCATATATTTGAATAACTCTCCTATGACTTTGAATGGATGCACAATTTTAGGTCTCTTCCTGCTGACAAGGACACAAAAGACTCGTTCAGCTGACTTGAGAGGTGGTTGAAGGGCTTGGAGTCTAGGTGATTGAAGCAGAGAGTGGACTTGAGCTGGGCAGGTCTGAACAGAGCTTTCAAATAAGGAGGTCACGAGGGCGAGTTTCTGGGCTTCTTTCATTTCCACCTCCTCTTGGGTTGCTTCACCACCAAGTTTTTGTTTTTGAGATAAGGTCTCGTTAGCCCATGCTCAAACTCAAACTCAAGGACGATCTTGAACTTCTCATCCTCCTGTCTCTCTCTGCCATGTGCTAGGATTACAGGCTTGAGTCACAAAGTCTAGCCCAGTTCATCTTCATCTTTAGGTTGACATTTCCCTGGGTAGTTGGATGGTATTGCAAAAATCAGCTTCTTATTTGACCAAGCATCTTCCACCCTAAGCCCTGGCATAGTGTCTTTAGGCATCGCCAGTTGCGACTGGGTGGCATGGCTGTTTATAAGCTGATGTGTGGTCTCGGCTGAGTGGGGCTGAGACTTGGCACGTGGTGGAGTGGAACTGAGGCTGCCTAAGGAATACTGGATTGTGTTTGTCAGTAAGAGGAGGATGGTTGTTGGTTAGCAAACAGCAGATGTCCAGCACAATGGCACTTTGTGATTTTCAAAATGTTTTTATGGGGACTGACTCATTTGATTTTATAATTTTATGGGAATATGTTTGTCAGCTGTTGTTATTTCCATTTTCAGATGAGGACACAAAGCATGAATCACTCGACTCATTCAAATTCATGCTTTGACAGTAGGGATTGTATGAACTCTTTGCCCTGAATGGCGTTGACATCTGACCACAATACAGAAAAGTTATTACTTCTATCCTGGACTAGATCTCTATCAATGCCACTTAAAATTGATTTGCTATGTTGATTGGTCATATCACATTGGCTTGTATGGATTTTATAGCAAATTAAGACCCTTCTGAGTTTTCATGACTTCTAATAAAACATAATATACCTAATTTTTTACACTTAAATTAGGAAGATGCTTATCCTTGTAATATCCCATATTAAACTCCCTTCATTGCTCTGAATAGCTAGAAGCTTCGAGTCATATGGAATGCAGAGCATTAAGTATCTTTTCTAGATTGATGCTTTCTTCAAGCTTAGCAGTCATGACCTATTTTGTCTTCTAAGTAATTGCTAAGACTAAGAGCACTAAGGTATATGTAATGCTGAGTAATTGCCAATTTCAGTCTGAAATGGGGCCCCCAGTGCTACATCATAGGGCTCCATTTCTGCTTACTCAACAGTTTGTCAGCTGTGAGGATGGAGGCCAAACTGAGATGTAGTCAACGAATCATTTCACAGACAGGCTGCCTTTCCTCCTCCGACCTCTTTCCTTGTGTTTCTAATGTAAGCAACGTCTTCACGGAGAGTACCTCCTTCAGAAGTGAAACCACTGGCCTGAGGCCAGAGGTGACTGTGCTCTCGTGAGATCCCCTCATGGTCTGCTCTGGATTAAATCAGGGAAAGTGTGACTACCGAGTTAGTGTTAAATTCCTGTCAAGACGGTAGGAAGAGAGCCACAATGGTGAGTGGGCCTGACAGCCTGTGAAAATCTGGCATTAAACAAAGTCTACAACGCACATTCCTTCAGTGGCTTGATTTCCTTTTTTAGGTTGGAAAAGTTAAATTCTGTAACTCAAATGTTAGGTGATAAAAGGATTTGGGAATAATCAAATATTGTAAAGACTTTCGGTCTTTAACAAAACCTGTAATTTTTACAGTTATTTATGTGTGTGTGTGTGTGTGTGTGTGTGTGTGTGTGTGTGTGTGTGCTTGTGGAGGTCATTTGTGGAGGTCAGAGGACAGCTTGTGAGAGTCTGCTTTTCCCTTCCACCATGGTACTGGAGATCAAACTCAAGTTGTCAGGCCTGGCAGCTAGAGCCTTATTCTTCTGACTCAGTTTTATGGGCCTTGACTTTCAGTCTTAAGGCTCTCAGGCAGCGGAGTGGGGGGCGGGTGTGTGAGTCTTCTGGTGGGCGGGGCTGCAGGGAGGCTGTTAAACCAACAAAGACCCATCATGGAACTTTGGCTTGTGCTTAGTTCCAATAGCTTTTAGAGGAGGAGGAAAGGTCCGTGTTAATGGGAGTGGTGGTGGGATACATATGTGTTTTCATAGGCATGTGTGTGTGTGGGGGGGGGTGGGCATACATGTGGAGGCCAGAGGTCAATGTTGGCTGTTCATCAATTACTTTCCACCTTGTTCTTTGGAGAAAGATTCTCTCACTAAACCTGGAGTTCACATGTTCAACTAGGCTGGCTAGCCAAAGAGATCTAGGGATCTGCCTGTTTCTTCTGGGATTACATGTAACCCTGTGGAGGCCCAAATTACTTAGGGTCAGAGAATCTGTTTGCTTTACTCAGCAGGGCTGTAAAAGGAGAAGATTTGGCCACGGGCGTGTTTGGAAGGGTCTACACTTGGCTGTACAGTGTGCTTTGATCTTGCAAGGGGGAGGCCTTTTGCCTCTCCCCTTGACATGTTATAAAAAGCCCTTTTCAATAAAGGTCGAGGCAGTTGGGTATTGATCCAGGCCCTCCCAAAGCTATCCTGTGTTTCTGTCTTTCTTCTTGTCAGCTAGGTCTCTCTTTCTATTCAATATTTTCTTATCCCTCTCTCCTCATAAGAACCCTTCAAAAGGTGGGAGTGGGCTCCCACATAATCCCATGCTGGTTTTAATGTGGATGCTGGAGAGCTGAACAGAAGTCCTCATGATTGTGCAGCAGGCATTTGACTGACGGAGCCATCCTTCTAGTCACAGTTTAGGAAAGTCCGGATCTCTAGTTAGGGTTTAGATGAGAATAAAACTATAGAACTTAATTTCTTAGACTTGGGGAGATACTCAGTGGGTACAGTTTCCATACACAAATGTACAGACCCAAGTTTGGATCCCCCACACTTGCAGAAAAGTCAAATTTTGTTGCATGAGTTGTAACCCTCGAACTTGGGTGTTGGAGACAGGCAGATTTCCAGAACTTGCTGCCCCGACAGTCTAGCCAACTGGTGAATGGCAGGTTCAATGAGAGAATCTGTTTCAAAGGATAAGGTGGAGAGTGTTGGTTGAAAATACCCGATATCAACCTCAGGAACATATATGCACACACATAATCATGCACACACATACACTATATACACATGCACAAATACACGTCAAAAAAACAAAGCCAAAACCCAATCCATCCACGGTTGGTTTCAGACATGGTTCCTGCCTCATTAGCTTTTCTTTAGGAGGGTGTAGAGAGGAGGAGGCCTGTGTGGCTTTCTCTTTGAGGATTGCTGCTGTGGGTGGCCTTGTAGCTACTTTCTGTGGATGGATGGAGGTGGTCCTGTCTCCCACAATGACCTGATCATGGCTATTCCTAGGCTTTGCCTTACTTCACCCATCTCTGCTCCCTCTCCAGCCTTACCCTCAGATCTTGTATTAAAATAAAAAAAAAAAAAAAAGACTCCACCACGCTGTAGGTATTTCATAGGGAAATTCTGCTTTCAAACTGCTGAATAGGTTTCAAAGAAAATGAATGAAAGCCATTCTCTTCTTCCCTTTCCCATGAAGCTATTAGCTATGCAGCTTGGAAAAACAGTTTCTATTTAAAAGGAGAGCTGTTCAGAGAGCAACATCTTTCCTTTCTTCCCGACCCGACCCGCACTCTGAAAACAGCAGCTCTCTCCTGGCTCAGGGCTGCGGCCCGCCCTCCCTTCTGGTGGCTCCCCTCCACACCCCCTCCTTCGTGACACCCCCTTCCCAGCTACAAGAACAGGTTATCAAGGTGATAATAAGCGAGAAAATGTTCCAGCCTTGTTTTAAGCCCCAGCCACAGCACACTGCTTAATCAGGGTTAAATGCCTGTGTGAACCCATGTTTTCTGCCCCTCTGGCCATGCGGCCCTAAGCCAGGCTGATCCGGCCTGACTCTGCCCCCCTCTCCACCAGAGACCAGCTGGTGTGGGATGATTGAGGTGGCCTCGGCATCCAGGCAGCTGCTGGCTTGCACTTGGAAATTCAATCCTCTCAAGGTAATTCCTCAGCTTACAAAAAACTTCTGCAATGAATTCTGAATTTGATGCCGCCCACTCCAAGCTGGATAATGACAGGCTCACTGACTTCCACAGACACCGAGCCTAGGCTGGGTAGGGAGCATAATACTGTATCAGGCATTTCATGAAAAAAATTTTTCGAGACAGAGTCTCATGTAGCCCAGGCTGGTCTTGAATGCATTATGTAGCTATCGGAAGATGGCTGTAGATCCTTCTGCCTCTACCACTTAGCATTGGTGTTACAGGTGTTCACCACTATTCATGGTTTATACGGTGCTGGGGGTTAAACCCGGGGCTTCAGACACGCTAGGCAAATTCTCTGCTAAGCTGTACCCTTGGCTCAGAAGCTAAGACCTGTAAGATCTCATAGCAGATTTCTAGCAAGTTCCACAACCCTATTTGCAATCTTCTCCCTATTCTGAGGCCTTCTGGATTCTAAACAACTTAGGATGTGTCTGCACCACTTGTAGGTGACAAGTGTCTGATTTTATGATCCTGGGGAAATCTGGGCCTCCTCAATTCTCAGTCTTATTAATAAGAGAATTTATGAATGGACTCACATGAAAGTTCAAGGAAAAAATTGTTCTGTTTAAAAGAAAAACCCCATGGTAGGTCAATTGTAAACTTCAGCAGTTGCCTGGAGGAGGAGCATAGAAAAGAGAAGGAAAACAAACAAACAAACCAAACAAACAAAAACCCATGACCTCTGAAGCTGCAAGGAGGTCAGACCCAGGACAGGGAGGGAGGCTTTAGGGAAAGGGTGAAGAAGTTCAAAATGTTGGAGAAGAAAGCCCAGCGTGTTAAGGAAAGCGTGCTTAGAAAAGAGAAAGAAGAAAGGGAAAAGTTGCTCTTTACAGGCAAACGTCCGTTCTGTAGCCCTGCGGCTCTGCCAGTTACTGTACGAGGGGCAGAGGGGGGGGGGGGGAAGCAGGGCGCCTCATCACAGGACTGACTGTTTCACCCATCTCTTTAGCCTGGCTTGAAGTTAGCCTGCCTTCCTAGGGGTAGGACCTGGGCTGAGTGAACAACCTGGCCCCAACCGGAATGTTAGGTCTCCATGCAAGCCAGAGATGCCATTCTCTTGACCAGGAGTTGGTTTTTCTTTTCTTTTCTTTCTCCCCCACCCCATACACACTCTAACACTTGTATTTAGACGAAGTGAAAACGGATCTCGAGGTCTCACTCCTTGCTTAGAGGGCCACACTGGTCCTACATTTGGGTACCAAACTAACAGTGAAAAAGAGATGTGCAGTTACCATTGGACCTCCACCGGGCACAGTATCACAAACAAGTGGGATACTGGGCCTGGAGATGCTTCTCTGCATGCAAGAAGGTTGCCTAAACATTGAAACAACCATGGTCGTCGTCGTCGTCGTCGTCAAGATGCTTTGCAGCAGCAGTTGAGGCTTGTTTTTCTTTCTATACCCTTAAAGCTGGTCCCATCCTCAAAAGCAGCATCTCAGGGGTGGTGGCAGATGCTGCAGTATCAGTCCTGTGTCCCCTCATGGAGATGGACGTCCTTGTTGTTTCCCAAAGCTTCGGCTCTGAGCTGCAGGATGTGTTTTGGCAAGTGCAAAATCCAATAGTCATTGAACCCTTAATAATCTTCTATGCCCTGTAGAAGTGTGTTTTTATTCATCCGTTTCTTCTGGAGGTAAGAAATAAAGCCGTTCGGTTCTAAGCATAAATTAGCATTTTTAACAATGCTGCGCAAAAAAAAAAAATGTAATTTAAATAGAACTGATTAGAATTTTGATAGGGCACCAAGGAACTTCCAAACAAATGCTGATCAGGTAATGAGTGGAACAAGTCATTTATTTTAGTGGTGGTGCTATGTGTTCCGTGATTGGGTCACCGTTTCCCAAACATATATAGTGACTGTTCATTAATTATGTACTTCTCGCTTGGTAATTGTCCAATTTAACTGCACACTGTGAGCTTATGGGCGAAGCCGCAGAGGAGCACAGGAAAAAGTAACAACCTAGATAAAAAGCATATTTCCTTTCTGTAATAACATTCACTAATTCAAGGACTCCGAGAGAGGAGAGCTATTGTTAGACCCTGGCCTTGGTCTTGTCTTTGTGAGATGGGCTAAATTGCTCACCATTTGTTAAGCAGGGGCATTTAAGCTCCAGAGTGCAGAGCTCTGCAAACAAGGCCGTGCGCTGGCGTTCAGCCTGTCTTCACAGGAGGAGCCGCACCTTCTGGTCAGTGTGCAGCATGCTGCCAGTAGGGCGGTCTTGGAATGTTGTCCATTGAATGACACGCTTTTCTTAGGCTGTGTCATCCTGGAAAATGCTCTGAACCAACCAAGGTTAATTTTCAAGATTTTTCTCCTTTGAAATGTTGGAGGTTTGCTTTCACTAAGAGGGCTGAAATGTTTTCCTTTTATTTTGCATCTGGGAAATTGTTAGGATTATGATTATGATTATCTTGAGACAGGGTCACTTTTAGCCCAGGCTGGACTTGAACTTGCTGTGTAGTGGAGGGTGATCTGGAACTCCTGACCCTCTTGCTTCCACCTTCAGGGTGATGGGATTACAGATGTGTGGCACCACACCCTGCTTACATTAGGTGTGTTCTGTGTTACTTGCTGATTTTTGTGTGTGTTTATATGAATGGTGTATGGGCATGAGTGTGGCTCAGGTCCACACGTGTGCCTCCACAGACTAGAGAAGGTTGTCTGGGGTCCCTTAAAACAGGCTCTCTCACTGAATCTGGAGCTAGGCTTCCAGCCAGCAAGTCCCTCTGATTCTACGTCTCTGTCTCTGCATTCCCCACGACACTGGGGTGGCAGGTATGCCTGGACCCATCTTTTTACATGGGTGTTGGGGATCATACTTGAAAGCAAGTGCTCCTACCCACAAAGCCATTTTACCAGTTCCTATGGACCATTTTTTTAAAATTGGTAATTAAAAAGTCAGCATTGATGCCTTGATACAATATTGATATTAATAGAGCATGCCACTTTCTGGAATGCAAGTTGGAAATTAAGACTCAAGAAAAGAAATAACATAACATTTCCCCCAATACAGGATGAAATGTTTTTTAAAGGGAGAACTATCTCTTTATTATAGTTTTAATATTGCCCTTTTACGCTAAGTGTTTTCACGTGTAAAAGGCTTCTAGGGAAGTCTTTTTTGAATGAGTCAAAAGAGAAAAAAAAGCACTATGTAGTCTAATGCTTGGCGTAGTGATTTATATAAACAGCACTTGTGTTTATGTGTGTTACTATCACGAAGGGAACATCTTTCATCCTTTCAGCTTTTCAGTTATCACCAAGTTCAAAGCAAATGTATTAGTTACTTTCATGTCCTTATGACAAAAATACCTGACCTTAACAACTTAAGGGAGAAAAGGTTGATTTCAGCTCATGGTTTTAGAGATGTTGCAGTCCCCGCTGTGGGAAGGCCTTGCAGAAGAAGTAAAGTGGGGATTTAACAAGGCAACTCCACGCAGTTTATCTGGTAGTTAAAAGGAGGTTTATTTCGGGGTAACTTACAACCAGTAAAGGGGTCGGTTATAGGATCTGGGAGAAGTGAGGTGCAGTCAAGTGTGGTTCTCTGACTCCGTCTGCAATCCAGCACCCAGGATCACAAGGAGCCAGGAGGATTGGCGCATAGGCATCTCGGGTCTTAAGGGCTCCCGTCTGGGCCACACCCCAGGGGCAGGTCATAGGTAGGCGTGGCAGTTACCGGCTGCCTCACTAGGGGCAGTGCTTCAAGGTCGAAGCTGGAACAGCTACCCACTACAAAGAAGTACTGTGGGAAGAGCGTGGGGTGGGTGTGTTCATGTCAGCGGACCTGAAAGCAGGCGGCCGGGACTAGAACTAGGGGTGGGTACAATCTTCAAAGGTCTGCCTCAGTGACCCTCTTCTGAGAACCACCGCTTAAAGGCTCCACAGCTTTCAAACCAGCACCACATGCTGGAGACCACGTGTTGGAGACATGAGCTTGCTGGGGACACTTCACATTTAAACCGTACCAGCCACCATGGTAGGATGTGCCCAGTGGAGATGAATCAACACAACTGGGGTACAGTAAACCCCAAATGCAGGTGCTGGAGTGGCAAGGGTGTGTATTTAAAGAGAGATTCTCCCCACTCCACTCTGTGTGTGTGCACACACATTCATGCGGATGCCTGTAGAGACCAGAAGAGGGCGCTGGATCCCCTGGAGCTGGAGTTACAGGGAATTTTGAGATCTCTATGATATAGATGTCGGGGATCTAACTCTAGTCCTCTGCAAGGGCAGTGAGTGCTCTTAACTGCCAGCAGAGCCGTCCCTCCAGCTCTGGAATGTCTTTCTTCTTGGAAAACAGTAGCCACACTTTCCTAACGGGGTCAAAGGGGAGGGGGAGGTGACAGTTCATCATTGCTGAAGAATCAGTAGTCCCCTCATGTTCACAGAATCTGACCACCATCCGAATGACCATTTCTTCTAGCAGTCCATTTTACAGATGAGTAAACTAAGACCGAGGGGCATGAAGAGAATTTCCATGCTCAAAATGGGTCCGAAGCCCTGGATCATGGCCACCTCAGCGATTTTAAATCCTTTTGGTTGTGCGGGTCCCTCCATCTCCCTTTTAAACAACGTCAAAGGGAACGAGAAGCCTTAGGGGCTGCCGATGTTGTTTTCTACAGCTCTAATGAAATAAACTCTTTGGAAATATGCAAAGAGCAGATTTGCTACCTTGAAACAAACAAATGGCAAATAGAGAAAACATTGTGTTTGGGCTAATTTATTTTCTCTGGCTCTGCTAACTCTTGAGCAATTAGCTAGATTATTTCCCTAATGTGAACAATGACTGTATTCATACTCAAACAATTAATTGGACAATTGTTCTGGGGTGGGCACTTACTCTCTTTCTTCTCCCTTCGCATGTCACTTCCCTTTCCACACACGCCTGGCTGGCTCTGTGAGAGCCATTTCCACAGTGTAATGTGTGGGCAAGATTGTGAGCTCTCAAAAATCATCCCAGAGAACGAGGGCTGTGCATTCATTCTCAGCAGATCCCCCCATATCTTTGGATTTTTATGTTTTTTTGCTTTATTTTACAATCACTGAGCTCCGAGTTATAATGTCTCCATTATTTTGGTGGGCATATTAGAGTTGATTGTTTCTCTCAGCAGCCGTCAGCCGCCCCCGTGAGACCTCCACGGCTTACCTTATCATAATATTGGAAAGCAATTTCTCTTGACTGCTGTGAACCAACGCCAGAAACCCAAAACGCTGCCACAGTCATTAAGTGATTTCCAATTAGTTAATTGGTTTCACAGGCTGCTTCTTTCTAAACTGCACCTTAAATGAAAAGCAGAGCCATCCATTTTTGAAGGGAGGGAAAAAAAAATCCTGGGGCCTCTGGGTTTTAAAATCCGAAAGCACAGCATACTTTGGAAGAAACTTCACTAAAAACTACCAGTCCTGCAGTAAGAGAATGTTCTGACTCCGAGCAGAGAAGAGTGGATTCACGCTCTGACTGCGGCTGCCTGGTGTTCGCTTTGTGCACTTTTATCTGGGAAGCCATGTAGACTGTCACAGGACAGGGGGGTCTGAGAGTAGGGTGCCTTCTCCTCTGTGCCAGCCTCCTGGCTTCTGTACTGGGTGCTTCAGGGCTGTCTGGGCGCGGCGGCGGCGGCGGCGGCGGCGGCGGCGGCTGCTATATTAAACCTTGCTGAGAAGTAGGGCAGAACCCTTGAGAATAGTTCTTTAAGAGGCTCCCCCTTTCTTTCTCCCCACCACCCCTCTGCCTCATTTTGCTGGGTGTGACAGCTCCCCTCTGTAATCCTACAACGCAGGAGATGAGGATAGAGCCCAGGCTACATAGTGAGCCTGAGGCTAGTGTAGCCCTTAGAGTGAGACTTTGTTTCAAAATATACAAAACAGAACAAACCATCACCAAGCGCATCTTGACCACCACCACGCTACTGTGGGGAGCTGGGCCTATGTCTCGGTGGGAGGGTGTTTGCCTAGCACAAGACTGCGTTCCCAGCACTAGGGGAAAAAAAGCTGCTTCTGGAAAGGGACTGTGATGGTTCTGCATGCGGACTGGCAAAAAGAATGAGCTGGAAGAGAAGGGCAAGGCTGGTCTGGAGCAGTTCTAGTCAACACACGTGTTAAAGGCAAGATGGTACTCTTGAGTCTTGAGCACACTTGATTTGCACGGTAGGGTAAATAGTTACCCAATAGGAGAAATAAAATAGGGTAATAACTGCTTGACTTGTGATGATCTGGTTTCCCCCATAGAGGGAAACTGGCTCTAAGAGTGGACAGAATGTGTGTACAAAGGATTGCAAGCATCCCCAACCCTTTAGCCAAAGACGGTCCCCATATAGCAGAGAGCAGCAGTTGAAAGAATGGACTTTGGTTTTCTCTTTATATCACGTGGGTCCCAGGTCATCAGCCAGCACACCATCTGGCTGGCTATGACTTCTGCCTGTGTGCTGTGATAACCACATGTGCCCCACCCCATCCCCTGCCAACCTTATCCAATAAATAAATTAAAAAAAAAAAGACCAGACTTTGGAACCAGACTCCGCGTGTGGACATTCTGACAGCTGCCTTCCAGGTGTGCGGCTTTGGGCAAGTTGTCTGACTTCGCTGCGCTTGGCCTTCTGGGAAATGGGGTGAATGGAAGAACCCTTTTCCTAGGGCTGCAGTGAGGAGGAAGCGAGTCAGGTTTGTAAATCCCTTAAAACCACATCTGCTGTGTGGCTTGTTAAATAAACGGCGTGGTATGATTTCAGGATCTCCTTTGTTCTCTGAGGGGGGAGAAACCCTCTCATGTTATGGCTAGTTACCTGCTGGAACTAGAACTCAAAAGAGGGCCACGCTGGCAACCCAGCTAGTCAGCCAGCAGTCAGCTGGGCTCCCTGACCAGCTCTGTAAGACGATTTCTTTTAAACTCAGTCAGTGCTGGGTATTTTCGTTAGAGAGCAATGTTGCGGGGCAGGGAGAGCAGACCGGGATGTAGTTCAGTCAGTAGAGTGCTTGCTTAGCGTGAATGAAGCCCTGGGTTGGATCCCAAACACTGCATAGACGGACGGGGCGTGGTGACCTGTGGTCAGAATCCAGCACTAGGGGAGTGACGGCTGGAACATCAGGAGTTCAAGGCAGCATAGTGAGATCTGGGATTTCTGAGACTCTGCCTCACAGCTGCGATTCTAACACTTGAAAGACTGAGGCAGGATTGCCGTGAACTTGAGGCTACCCTGGGCTACGCCATTAGCCAGCGCTGGAATGAGAGAGACTCTCAAACAAAACAATGTAAAAACAGAATAGGCCCGTTTGGGGGTCGGAGACGAAGCTCAGCTGGTAATATGCTTGCCGAGTGAGCGTGCATGGGGCCCTGGGTTTGATCTCCAGCACTGCATAAAGTGGACACTCCAGCACTGCATAAAGTGAGTAGCAGGAGTTCAAGGTTATTCTTGGCTACATTGTGAGTTTGAGACAAGCCTGGGTTACGTGAGGCCCTGTCTCATTTAAAAAAAAAAAAAAGGAATGTTTATGTATAGAAGTCTATGAAATTGGAATGGTACAGGAGGCAGTAATTGGGTTAGAGGGTTAGAAAGAGGCAATGATCTCTCTCTCTCTCTCTCTCTCTCTCTCTCTCTCTCTCACACACACACACACACACACACACACACACACACACACACACACACACAGAGCCAGGAAGCAACAGAAAATCTTTGGCATGAGGGGAAGAACATGCTGAAAGGGAAGGGTAGGTTCCTTGGTGAGGGAACCAAAGAGGAGAGGGAGCAGCCATAGGGCTGAGGTTGGGGTGGGGGGTGGGGAGGTGTGGGTGGGGGAGGGGTGGAGGGTGGGGGGGGGCGAGTGAAGCAAACCCTAGCCCTGGCCTGGGAGTTTCCTTCAAACCCTCGCCCTGCCTGAGCTTTCTTCCTGTTTCAGACACGTCAGTTCATCACGTTACCAGCCTGCACTCCTTCAGTAATGACTTTATGGATTAAAAAATTTAAACCAAATTAGACATGTTTATGAAACATAGTCTTTGCAGAATGGAAGACAAGTTGCCAGTTGGGCACTGCTGAGCTGCCGGAGCCTATAGGGGTGCCGGAGCCTATGGGGAGTGCTGGAGCCTATGGGTGCGCCGGAGCCTATGGGTGCGCCGGAGCCTATGGGGGCGCCGGAGCCTATGGGGGCGCCGGAGCCTATGGGTGCGCCGGAGCCTATGGGTGTGCCGGAGCCTATGGGGGCGCTTCCACCTCCTGGAAGTCGGTCCTCAGGTGAGGTCAGAGGATAACTGCCCCCTTCATCCGGTGTGACTATCTGACTACAGATATTTCTTCCAGGTGACTTGCTGGTGGGCACAAGCAGGGGGTTTATTTAGAGGCATGCTTTGCTGGCCTTGACAGTAACTGTTAGAAATTTGCCTCTCCTCATTTCTTTTTTTTAAAATTATTTTTAGGTTTCCTTAGACAGCACATCCATTGCAGTCAGAGCCGTGGCTTGAGAAATACTAAGTATGAAATCTCATCACTGTGCACCATTTTTGACATTGTGTGCTTCGAAAGTGGAATGTTTTTGGGGAGTAGTGAGACCCATGCTTCCTTCCCGCCCCCAGTTTTTCCATTGCTTACCACCTTGTTATTGCAGAGAGAGGGGGAGGGGGAGGGATTTCTTTTTGTTCTTGTGGTATAGAACACAACGCTTCTACTCTTTTCTAGAACAGCAACGACTCTTTCAAGTTGTTAATCGGCTCAAAGGAAAGAAGAAATCAAAGGGAATACAACTTTGTCTTTCCTAAAAGAGCAGTGTGTGCTTTTCTTCTTCTTATAATGAAGTCTATTGATACATTCACTTGTAGGGTCTAAGAAGATGGTGAGGACTTAATAAATATTAGATCAACCAACCAGACATCCTATCCCTGCCCTCCAGGAACTTAGGATCTACCTCAACAAGGTCAACACCATAGCCCTTTACGTTTTAAATATTTTATTGCTTCCTATTTGTGGGAAACAAAAAAAAAATGTCAATTATTCCCATCCAGGGATGCTGAATTAGGCTGGCTTATTAAAGAATTAGATTTGTTTATGAGCCAATTGGAAATTTCCTTGGAGTTCTATCTGACTAATACTAATATCCTTAAAAAAAAAATAGTACGATACTAAAAATAGCACCACTGAAGGATCCATGGCTGACAGTGATGGCCCAGATGCGTGTCTGGGGATTCTCGGAGGCTGAGGAGAGGAGGCCCCAATACATGGGACAGAATTTGGCTTTCTGTTAGTCACAGGACTTAAAACCACAATTCAATTACATAGGATTCTCTGCTTACATTCCTTCTGTTGAGGGGCTTTTCTGCTTCAGCAGGCAGCAGGATGTCCCGATAGTCCATGCGTGTCTAAAAGCCTGATTAAATGTATTGCGGTGTACATGGAATATTCTAGTCTCCAGATATTATTTATGTTGAGGTAGGGCCAGTCTTGGGGGACTAGCGATGCATTAAACCTCATATACTTAATGGATGATCTTTCCCTTCTAGAGATGCTGCACGTGGCTGTCTGGGCTCCTAGGCCTTCGGTAAGCTCTTGGCTTCTTCCTGACCTGCAGTAAACCCACGTTCCCTATTTGCTATGCATTAGAAGTAAACAGATGCACTGGCTTGGATCGATATTGGCATTAAGCAGCCCTCGGCTTTCTGTCAGGGGCTCTGATAGGCGAGGGTTATTCTTTGGTTGCAGTGGGGTTGGGTGACAGGAAATTTAAGACTAAATGGGCTGGAAGTTTAATCCTTGGATGCACTTAAGTCTCGTGATTTTTTACCTCAGTCAGTAGGAGGAGGGGGATACCCTCTGTTAGCATTATGCTCTTTCCAGCTGCTCTGCTTCTTCCCGCCCATTGCATCTAGCTAGAATGGCCGTCCTTCCATTGGTAGATGTCTGGGCTCAGCTCTGCTCTTCAGGGGCCAGCTGAGACTCACACTGATTCTCACACCGACTCTCCATAGCGTCTTCTTTTATTAATCTTGCAATTTATTCCCTACTAAAAGAAAAGAAAATACCAAGTGACCAAGTACCAACTGAAGTTTCCAGAAAAAAAAAAAAAAAAGCTATACTTGTGTTAAAGATTTCACAGGGCTGGTCCAATGACAAGGACATCTAAGACTGTGGAGATAAAAATGTTGCTGGTTTGGAGCCAATTGCCTGTTCATTCCCTTAATAGCCATCCATTGTCCACCTCTGTGTGTGACCTGACATCCTCATGACTGTCAGATAAAACCCTTTTTGGAATGTACAAACAGACCCTTAGCTCCCACCAACCTGAAGGCTAAGAGTGTCATCATGTACCATTTGAGACTGATAACAAAGATGTCTCTCTTTTGCTATAACCATCTCCCTGGTATTTCCATCACTGAAGTAAAAAATAAGCCTTGATTTATTACTTTCTTTGTACTATAAAAACATTATAAAACTATTTCTACATTGGAACATGGCTCTTTGGACAACCTGAATCTGTGTTCTGTAGTCATGGTCACTCATCCTTGGCTCTAAAATAAACTTTCATATTCCCTTTGAGGCGAGAGCGGTGGTTTTGAGTTGATACTAGGGTTTTAGGAGAATTGAATGATGTCAGCAAGTGAGAGCTTGGAGGGAAGGGCCCACCTTTCACAGCAATTTCAGTTTAATTGGGTCATTTATTTGGTTATTTTGTGGTGCTGAGGATTTAAGCCAGGGCCAGTGAAGTACTTTACTACTAGTTGGTGTTCCTGTGTTTAATTTAATTTATGTTTATGGGTGTTTTGCCTGTATGCATGTCTGTGTATCATGTCTGTACCTCAAGCCTGTGGAAACCAGAAAAGGGTGTAGGATCCCCTGGTACTGGAGTTTTATAAATAGTTGTGAGCTGCATGTGGGAGCTGGGAATTGAACCTGGGTCCTCTGGTAGAGCAGATGGTGCTCTTAACCGCCAGACCATCTCTCCCCCACTTTTTTTTTTTTTTTGAGATAGGTTCTCACTGGGTAGCCCTGTATGATCTAGAACTCATTATGTAGAACAGGTTGGCCTTGAACTCACAGTGGTCTGTCTGTGTCTGCCTCCCAAATGCTAAGATTAAAAGTATGGACCACAATACCCAGCCAGCATTTTTTTTTTCTTCTGGCTTTGGCTATCCTGCAACTTGCTCCATAGATCAGGCTGGCCTTGAACTCAGAGATCCGCCTCCGGAGTGCTGGGACTAAAGGAGTGCACCACCACTGCACACTCGGCTTTAACTGTGATTCTTAACCTTTTGTGGATCATTGATCTTTCTGAGAGTCTGATGAATCTCTTCACCATGGATCTCTTCACAGGAAGAAAAGACAGTATGGGCAGTGGAACCCAACAGATTGCAGCCCAGGGTTTTCCAGCCCAGGCTCGAGAGAGGTCTCCAGCCACACCTCCGAACCAACCAGAAGCCCACCCTGTGCCAGGAGGTTGGGCACTACTATGATCTTCTTGTGATGAGGAAGCATGGTTCTGCCCAGAGCTATGACACTCTAATTTGGCATGGGGCGGTCGGCATGGGGGTGGTCAGCATGGGGGCGGTCTGCCCTGGTCTCTGAGGAGAAAACCCTGGCCCACCCAGCACCTTGCAGCACCAGGCAGACGGCACTGCTGTGGTGTGGAGTGATATGGGAGAGAGAGACAGAACGGTTCACGTCCTGTGGACAGAGGCGGAACGGAAGGGGCGAAAGAGACGAGGAGTGGGCTGGGGTGGGTGGCTTCATTGCCACCCAGGGCCGTGGTGACACCTGGGCCTGGGCTTCTGCTGCGGCCCTTGTCTGGGTTCTGGCTCTGAAGCAGCAGCAGCTGTCCCTGTTGATGTCCATGGCTCCTGATACCACTGAAGGCAGAGAGGATAGGGCTGTGCAGAGTTGGCCCCGCCCCTCACTGACTGTGGCGCTGGGGATAACTGGTCCTGCCCATCCCTGGCTGATGCACTCAGGAGAGAGGGTCCTACCTCACACCTGGGCAGCACAATAGAGCTGACCCTGTCTGCTGGGGGGGGGGGGGGGACTGGCCCTGAGGACACAAGAACGGGAGAGCAGGCCAGGCATCCCTTGTATGCCATGTGGTGGCATGGGTGAGGGAAACACTCCCTCCTCCCCTCGCTGTCTGCAAAAGGTGGGAGACCTGACCCAGCCCCTCACTAGCTGCAATGCTCAGGAGAACAAGCCTTACGTCTTGCCTGGGCAGCACAATAGAGCCAACCCGGTTGGCGGAGGTGTGGGTGAGCCAGCCCTGAAGTTGTGACCATGAGAAAGCTGCCCCCATGACATCTGTTTTGTGGTGGCATGGGCGGGGGACCCATCAATGCCTGAGGTGGGTGGGAGAGCTGGCCCTGAGGTCACGAGAGTGGGAGAGCTGTCCCTGCCCCTCATCAGCTGCCGCACTGGGGAGAGAGGCCCCTACACCTTGCATTGCGTGGGCAACACAGTAGAGCTGGCCCTGGAGGTGTAAGTGTGGGAGAGCTGACCCTGAGGATGTGAAAGCGGAACTGGCCCCGCCCCTTGCTCATGGCTGCAAGGGATGAGCTAGCCAGGCAATGCTGGGGAGCCCACTCTGGTGATGAAGACAGGGGAGAGCTGGTGGACTGACCGACCCTGCAACTACCCAGGCCCAGAACCAGGGTTATGTGTTGGCCCACCCCATCTGTGATCTGCTGGAGCATGGTGTGTGTGTGTGTGTGTGTGTGTGTGTGTGTGTGTGTGTGTGTGTGTGGTGTCAGTCCTGTGGACCCAGGGCTGCGGGATCTCTGCCACACAGGGCAGCAATGGGATGTCCAGGAAGATTCCCAATGAAGGCCCAGTGTCGATGGTGCAGCAGAGACCAGGGGCCTGGAACCAGACCAATGATTCTTTTTGATGAACGCCTGCATGTAAAATGTATGGATAAAGGGATTTACTGCGTGACTCACTCTGTCACACTGCAGCTTCCATGACGAGATTTCCCCTTTATCTCGTCTCTTTTTATTCCCATCTTCTTCTCTTAAATTTTACTTTGTTTTATGTTGGGGTGGGACGGGAGATGGGTGGGATTAGGAGGCATGATGTGAAAGACAGAAAGAATAAATTTTAAATTATTCGTTTTTAAAATTTTTACGTACATTGGTGTCTTGCCTGTAAGTATGTCTGTGTGAGGGCATCAGACCCCCTGGAACAGAAGTTACAGACAGCTGTGAGCTGCCATGTGGGTTCTGGGAATTGAACCCAGGTCCTCTGGAAGAGCAGCCGGTACTCTTAACTGCTGGGCCATCTTTCCAGCTCCGGAATAAATTAAAAAAAAAAAAAATGTCAGTATGGGCCAACATTTGTAGTCAACGTCAGGAATGCCTGAGCTCCCTGGAGTCCCAACAGGGGCCCAGGAGGGGACTGTCCCCTCTTCCAATAACCAGTGGACAGAATGTACCTGAAAGGCCTTGTTGCTTAGGAGGGACTGAACACATACCACGTCATCTGCTGGCTTTCTAAATTGCAATCAGAACAGACTCTGTGCCCCCAGGAAATCTAGCTGTAATTTCCCCTTGTATTTAGGTTTGAGAAACTGTCATGTCCAAGTGACAGAAATACCTCTGAGCAGAAAGCCTCGTCCTTGACTGACATATCTTCCAGCTGGCCTGCCATACCTTGTTTAAACAAATGTGGAAAAAACCAAACAAACAAACAAACAAACACCCCCCCCAAAAAAAACAAAAACGAAAAAAGAAACCCCCCCTCCCCTTTAAGTTAGACTCTTCCCTGCAGTCCGGAGTGTGTTGCTACCCAGCCAGATGGGGTGTTGTTCTGACAGTCCTGTCTCTCCTCTCTCTGTGGGATTTACAGCAATTGTCCTCAGGCCCATCTCTGTGTCTGCACTTTGTCAGGCCACCCTGCCTTCCGTGTGATAACCACTTTACAATCGGGCTAGTGAGGCTCCTCCTAAGCCTTATGTCATCCTTCGTCAGAACGCTGTCATTATACAGGGGTGACGAGTGCCCTTGCCTCCCTGCCCACGCTCGGGTGTACTGTGTACCCACAACTGGGTGTGCCCCTTTGTACCATGGTGAAGTCTGCAAAGGGTGATGTGGGGGGCTGGCTGACATCCAGTTTTATCGGAGCCCCATTAGCAATTAACCTGGAGGATGCCGGTATCTTGGATTGTGTTTTTATGGCCGTGTTACCAGGATTGGTTTGTGTGCTGTGGAAAGCAGGTAAATGAGCTGGATAATCGCCATATTTCTATTCCGCTCCGTGCTGTGTATCTCGTGCCTCTGGAAGCAAAAGTTTTTTTTTTTTTTTTTCCTACAAGAAAGTCACTTCTCAAGAACAATTATGCCCCCTGGGGGGTGAATATCTCTGTCAGTGTGTGCCAAGGATGACTAAACAAATTGGCTCCCAAATCACCTTTTCCTCACTTAACTCTTCGTTGATGTTTTTCACTGCAGATCACTGAAGACAGCAACAGAAACCTCTACAATACAGATAAACAAACAAACAAACAAATGCCAGCCCCATTTCACCCCCATCCAACACAACCAGCCATCCGAAATACCTTCACAGTGACGGGAGCTGAGCGGTCCAGGCATTATTCAATTATCCTACCTCTGCATTTTAAATATCTGCCTCAGTGAGTTTATGTATCACGTGTTCATATGTGTAAAGACCAACCAGAGGTCATGCTAAGAGGCCTATTTTTACTCATGGGGTCTGGGCAACACCACGACTCCACATTGTGGAGAAACCCCCAGCCAGGTGATTGCTGCTGGTTGGCGATCCGTGGTATCTGTGCACATCCACAAGGCCATCCATGATGATGCTGGCCCCCCAGTGCCTCTCGCAGGTCCTCTCCTTGCCCCACTGTTTGTTTTAACCCAGTACTGTTTTCTTTCAGCCAATGGCAAATGGAAAGGCACGGGTCTTGAGAGAAGAGTAAATAGGTTTTAATAAAACCAAGGCAGATTCCACATAAATAGAAACCATCATCCACCAAGAATCCCCATTGCCTGCAAGTCCTCATTGTCTCCTCAGTAGTTATTTAAAGTTCTAAGTAGAAAATCGTTCATCACCCGGAATTTAGAACAGATCAGAAAAGCGCAGTGAATGTAAATTCTCAAGTCTTAGTCCTCAAGGAGCAAACTGGTGGAGCGGGAGCTGAGGACCCGAGCGCCCTGGTTCCACCCATGGGTTCCCTCCTCACCTTCCTTCAGTGCCGCTGTTGCTCCTGTGCCGTCTCTTAGATGACAAACCACCCAAACTCTTTCCTGGAGTGAACTGGGGATAGGTGAACAAAAGACTCGAGTAAACATGCATTCTTTCCATCCCCAGGGCCTGCCCCTCTGAGGGACTGCTAGTGACTGTGCCTCTCTAATACTAGAGCAAGCCATTATTAGCCTTTCTGCGTTCCTCCCTCACAGTGCAGTTCCCGGGGCTGGACCTCAGGGTCTCGCGTCCTCTGGTGTTTTGTGGTTCTGAGAACAGGGAGAAGTGGAGCAGTCAACCGTCTTCGTGTCTGCGGCTTTTTCCTGCGAACTCAAGGGCCTTGGTTAGTCCTTTTTGTTTCATGGCAAGCAGAAACGGCACCATCTTTGTGTGTGTGTGTATGTGTGCATGTGCGTGCGTGCGTGAGAGAGAGAGAGAGAGACAGACAGACAGACAGACAGACAGACAGAATGTTCATAGGCTGGTAAATGAGGAATGTTTCCCGTTACTTCCTGTTGTAACAGAACACTATTTTATCTTTATTCTTAAAATGAAAAATAGTCTTATTTATTTTATTTTATTTTTTTTTTTAAAATTCTGCATTGGAGAAATGGCTTGGTTGGTAAAGTGCTTGGCGTGCAAGCTGAGGGCCTGAGTTCCACCTGCAGAATCCTAACATTAGGGCAGGGTTGCATGTGCATATAATCCTAGTGCCGGGGAAGTCAAGGCAGAGAGAGAGAGAGAGAGAGAGAGAGAGAGAGAGAGAGAGAGAGAGAGAGAGAGAGAGAGGGAGGGAGTGGGGATGGATGGACAGGATGGGCGGGTGGGGGAGGAAGAGAAGGATGATGTTTGAGGTTGACTTCTGGCTTCCAGGTGCACCCATGTACACGTGTGTTCATGTACACATGTGTTCATGTGCACGTGTGTTCATGTATACGGCATCCTGCAAAGAATCCCCGTATGTGAAAGTGAGACACGGAGAAAGGGAAGCCCACCTGTCGCTTTTCTTCATCTCCTCTTCTCCGAGTCTGACATGGAAACCCTAATGTCAGTTCCCCCAGGTCCAAGTTTCAAAATCGTTACATGTTTCTGTGTAAACGATCGTGTTAGGAAATTGGATTTAGGAAGTAGATTGTTTAAGGCTGTGTCCATCTGAGTTGGACCAGGGATAGGAGAAATGAATAGAGAGAAACCATTTCCTCGTGGAACGGTGAAGGAAATAGGTATGGCCTCAAGCAGTGCTCACAGCTGAGCAGATCTGGCTGGCTCCCACCTCACTGCTTTTCCTGTGTGGGGACTGGTTTGGGGGATTAGCTGGTTGTAAGGGAGAGTGGGTGGGTGGGTAGGGAGGGAAGGAGGGAGGGAGAGAGAGAGAGGAAGAGAGGTAGAGAGGAAGAGAGAAAGAGAGAGAGAGAGGGAGAGCAGTCTTTATTCTTGAGGTCTGGTGGGCAGGAAATGAAGCAGAGCCACGGGGAGTGGGTGATGGATGACCGGAGGGGCCTCCTCTGTCCTTGCGCTCTGTCTGTGGGATTGGCTTTGGAAGTCCCCATCTGCAAACCACAGGGGCTGGGTTGAGATTCTAAATCAAGTTTGTCCCTGTTCATTGCCTTTGGTGTCTGGGAAGTGCTTAGGCAGTGAGTGAAGAGAGCATCCCTAGTTTTTACATGGATTGGTAGAGCAGAGGCCCTGCTGTGGCTGTTGGGCAAATGGCTTTACACTTCATTTTATATATATGTGTGTATATGTATGTGTATTATCACTCTGTCTGCACACACACACACACACACACACACACACACACACACACACACACACACACACTATCCCCCGGTCCCCCTTTTCCCTTTTCTTACTGAAGACTAAAAATGGGGTGTTCCTTTCCGGAACACTGTTGTGAAGGCTGCTGTCTAGTTGAGTTGCTTCTGACATTCTGAAATTAATGACAGACAGTGTCATTAGTCTCCCCCTGCGCTGTGTGGGCTGTAGAACATGATGGATCACATTGCCACTTCAAAATGGGAGCCTTCTGAGGCAGGTGGGTGAGTGGGCTGGCCAAAGTCTTTGGGGAGTTAATGTGCTTCTGTTGTTAGCCACAGAACACCCCTGGGGAGGCGGATGGTGTTTGGGGGGAGTCTGAGTGTGAGGGACTGGGCTGCAATCCAGATGGAGGGGGATGGGGATGCCCCTGGCACACAGCTGAACCGGAGACCTGTTGGGGCCTCTTTCTTTAGGGCACAGCAGGGTCTGATCAGTGTGTGGCTGGAGGACCATCCAGGATGGAAAAGGGACCAGCAATGGTAGTGTACATGGAAGAGATCAAAGGTCAAGCTAATTTAGTGGCCAAAGAGCAATTTCTGCTCTTCTCTGTGTCCTCTTTATTAACTTCAGCTCTTCCACGGCTGTTGTAGGGAAGGGTGCGGAATTGTTCCTCACGGCTGCCGAGATGGAAATGGAGCCCATTCTGACTCCATGGGAGAGAACTGCTGAGCTAGACTAGGCTAGAATGCATTTCGCCTCAGCCGGCCACTTCCAGGGGAATGAGGAGACCAGGACGCACGTGGCCCAGAAGACCCTTAGGTAATGTCAGCCAGAGGTTCTATGGTACTTCATCTCCTCACTCCCCGAATGACAAGTCACGGGCAACTTCTGGCCCTGATTAAACTAAATATTCTACCTGGGACAGACTCTAACTTTCTGTGGAAATGGAGTCATGAAAGGATTGTTTTGAATTATTTTTTTTCTTACCCCTTTCAGAAATTAAATTAATGCAGAACGGAGAATGGGATTCTATCTCAAACATTAACTTTTTATGTGGTTCTGAGCAAACACCAGGTCTTTACTGACAAAACTGTGGCTGCCGATGGCCCCTTTATGTTGTAAGCATTAGCTGAGGGGAGAGGTGTGAGTGACAGGGCCTGGCCAGCTCAGTCAACAGGTGCAAACTATTCTCTTTCATCTCTGGGACAATGGGAAGCAGAACCCTGGGGTTAGGAATGACTTACAGACAAGGCTGGCTCAAAACCACAGAAAACCTTTGTATTAGCAGCTGCTGTGACAAACGACCACAGGCTTGGTGGCCTAAAGCAGTAGAAATTCACCCTTTCCGTCCCAGAGGGGAGAATCCCCGCAGCGAGGCGCCTGTGGGCTGTGCGCCCTTCTGAAGAACCGTGGGCAGGTTTCTCTTTGCCTTTCTCAGCTTCTGGGGCCTGCAGGGGGTTCTCAGGTGTGGGCCTGTGACTCCCATCTCTGCCTCTGTTTTGACACGACCTTCTCCATCCCGCAGGGATAATCTGAGATTCTCCACAGACAGAATACCACATAGCCTCGAACTCAATTATAAAGGTAGCCGAAGCTCTCCCGGTTGAGAGTCTAACCCATCTCCTTTCCTGGGGTTAATGTATGTCTGTCCGAGGCACCAAACTAGAGGCGTGGGAAGGGAAGAGGGCTTCTGGAAGGTTTATTTGTGTAAAGGATCCAGGAAATCCCAGGAGAAGATCTCACTCCAGTGGAAAAAAGGAGGTAGATGACAAGCCTGACCTTTCAACTTCCGAGTTCTTGTCCTGGGTAGTATGCCACCCCAAACCCTGCCTATGGTCTCTTCCCAGGTCTCAGGCAGAAGGTGAATTGGGAATCAAAACTGAAGTACTAAGGTCATCACATTCAGTAAGATGTTATGGCAGACTCCGTGCAGTATTTCTTAGACTAACTCAGTGTGTGTGTGTGTGTTGTGTGTGTGTGTGTGTGTGTGTGTGTGTGTGTGTGTGTGTAGGTGTATGCACCTATTTGTGCAAATGCAGAGGAAGGTGTCAGTGTCTTTCTGTAACTCCCTCATCCTTCTCTTGAGGCTGCATCTCTCACTGTAGCTGAAGCTGGTTTCAGCTAGGCAGGCTGGCCACTGAACTCCTGGAACTCTGTCTGTCTGTGTCTCCTCCCTTCCCAAGTGCTTGGGTTGCAAGCATATGCGGCCACGCCTGGCTTTTATGTGGATGCTGGGGTTTCACACTCAGCACGCATGCTTGCACAGCAAATACTCTTACTCACGGAGACGTAGTGTTCCCAGCTCCATCTACACAGTTTTTATTCCTCTAGTTCCCAGTTCAGTCTGTGCAGTTTTTATACCTCTCAGATAAAGAAAGATAGAAAATATGGAGAAGCTCAGCTATGGGCACTTGGCGATGCCCAGGGCCCAGGCAGATACCTTTCTGCCCCCTGGGATGTGGCATCACTGTGACAGATACGGTTCTAGTCAGTGGAAATGACAACCATGCTCAGTGATGTGGTGTCACAAGGGCGACATGGTGACGTGGGCAGCTTCCAGACTTCACTTTGGGGAAGTTGAAGCATTCACTTCATAGACTTCCTGGGCACCTAGCATATTTCAGGTAACTGGAACACAATGGTAAGCTGGTATGATGTGGTCAAAGTGCACCATGGTCTGCACTTTGGAGAGCTCTTCAGGGACTGGGACCTTGTTTGAACAGAAGCAAAATGGTAAAGGCAAAGCAGAATTCCCCCCCCTCATTCTACAGTCCAGTTAGAGTTGGAGTCTGGGCTTCTATATACCATAGTTTGCAGTTATGTGAGGCTTGAAGTATAGCCCAGAGGCCTCAAAGAATGATTTCATACTTGAACACTTTCTTATTTTTATTTTAGTTTGTAAAATTTAATTGAAAATTTGAATATACATGTCATGTATAAATGTTGTTTTGAAATATATATGTAATGTACAATCTATACCACATTTTAAAATCTATTCAGTGATGAACATCTGGGTAGATGCCATTTCTTGGATACTGTGAACAGGACTGTAGTAAACATGGGAGTGCATATATCTCTTTGATATATTGAGTTCAGTTTCTCTAGGTCTGCCTGCCAAGGAGCTTGCTGAATCATAGATATTCTCTCTCCCTCTCTCTCTCTCCACATGTGGAATGGCTAAATTGAGTCTCTTCATATATGTATTATATGGCTTTTTTTGTATATAAAACCCTTAAAATCCACTATTTTAACAATTTTTGAGAATGTATACACAAATCACAAAAGTCTCCCCAAAAGCAGCCAAAGCAGTCCTGAACAAAAGGAATAAGGCCGGAGGCATTATAAGGTTGAAATTTAAAAAATACTATGAAGTTGTGACTGAAACAGCAAGGTTCTGACAACAAAGATCCTGATACATGGGCCAATGGGATAGACCACAGAACCCAGGAATAAGTCTACACATTTCTCTCCAACCGATCTTCACCAGCGTCAGCAGGAATATGTCCTGGGGAAGGATGGTCGCGTCAGTAAGTAGTGCTGAGGTAATTGGATACCCATATATGAAGAGGAAAGAAAATGCATCAGACACTCATCTCATACTACATAAGAAAATGATAAAGACTGAAGTGTGAGACTCCTACACTATCTAACGACTAGAAAACTCTTCTGAACCATGGTCTGGGAAAAGGTTTTTTGGACTATGGCCCCCCTCCCTCAAATTGTAGACAACCCAAGAAAACCAACAAATTGGATTCCATCAAACTGAAAGTCTGTTTACAAAGGAAACAGTCTACAGAGGCAAGGGGCAGCCTACCGAAGAGGAGACATTCCCGGGCCATTCATTTGACAAAAGATTGATTTCCAGAACCTTTAAGGAACCCAATCAACAGCATAACAACAAGAACATAACAATGGAACCAAATAATCTTGGGAAAATGACCCAAATAGACATTTCCCAAAAAAATAGACAAATGAACAATTTCATGGAAAGATGTTTAACTTTACTAATCATTGGAGAAGAATAAATAAAAAACTCAATGAGCTAGCTCATGCTAGTCAGAATGGTTATGAACAAAAAGACGAAAACCATCAATCTGGGTTGGGGTCCAGAGTCCTGGGAGCTCCCATACACTGGGAGTGTGAATGAGTTAGTGGTTACAGAAGAGAGAACAGTGGTTCCTGAAAACACTAGAGGCAGAATGTCTAGGTGATTTATCAAGCTTCCTGCTATAGATCCCTAGGAACTGAAGTCAGTATGTCAAAGAGATACCTACACTCCCAAGTTTATTGCAGTACTCTTCCTAGTAGCCAGGAAATGGAACGGATCTAGATGTCCATCACTGGGTGAATGGATAAAGCATTTGTGGTATAATACCCAATGTATATATTTTTTTTTAGCCACAAAAGAGTGAAATTCTGTTATGTGTGGTAACATGAGTGGAACTTGAGGATATTAGGTTAAGTGAGGTACGCCAGGCTGACGAAGACACTATATGCTCTCATACATGGGAGCTAAAAAGCTGATCTCAAAGAAACAGGGAGTGCAATAGTTGTTGGATCCTGGGATGGAGAACGGGTGGTTAGTGGGTACAGAGGTACAGCCGGGTGTGAGGAACGACTTTCTACATTCTGGATCAGCAGGACACTATTGGTGGCAGCAACTGATGGACTATTTCAAAATAGCCAGTAGAGAGGATTTTGCATATTCTAACACTAATGGTAAGTAGCTGAGGTAATAGATCTGCCATTCACCTTGATCTGATCGCTGCACAGCTTTCTCACGTACTGAACGTGACGCTGCACTGCAGAAATATGTACAGTCACTACAGGTCAATTAAAACTGTGCTCGAAAGGACGGCGATGGGGCTGGAGAAAGGGCTCAGCGCATGCACTGCTTTTGCAGAGGCCTCAGCTCACAGCCTCCTGTAATGCCAGCCCCCGGGGATCTGGTGCCCCTGCCTGCAGGCACCTGTACTCAGACGCACAAACGCTCCCTCCCGTATACACATAGTTAGAAATAAAACCTTAAAAAATGCAATCCATTCTGACTAACTACAGCTCACTAGGTACTACAGCAGACCCTCCAAATTTATTCTGCTGATGTAACTGAAAATTCGTACTCTTGACCATCTCTTCAAACGCACTCTGCTGGCCACTAGCACATCCACATGCTATTTGTCTTCCTGTACCTGCAGAACATCCTCTGGGGTCATCCACACTATCTCAGTTAACAGATTTTCTTTTTTCATTTTGAGGCCGAATAATATTTCATTGTGTGAATACGCCATGTTTTTTTTTTATTATTATTTCATCCATTGACAAATACGTCATCTAATCTTATAAACTGGCTGTTGTGAACAATGCTGCATGAACGCGTGGGTGCAGCTACCTCCGTGACCCACTCACTTGATTCCCTCTGGCTGTAAAACCGATAGTGGGGGCTGTTGCATCACCCCATGGTTTCATTTTTAATTCCTTCTCAATGAATGCCTTTTGACGTGACGTGCCAGCCTTTAGGCTGCTTAGCCACTGCTCTTCACTGGGGGTCAATGCCAGGTATGGATCCAAAGCTCAGGGAAGGTGGGATGAGCTGGGATGGAGGGACCAATTACTGGAGATGCTGGTCTGCAGGCAGTCTTTGTGGTTTCACTTGCCCTGGATAGCGTTTGCACGTGTGCATCCTCTCTTCCCGCTTCTCTTAGGCACAAGCTGGGCTGACCATAGCATCACTGCCTGCAGCCCAGTGTTGGCCAAACTCCAATAATATACGTGCCAAGGCTTTGAATCATGCTAAAACGTGGATGCGGATGGGTCCATGTATCTGTGGAGGGTCCTGAGATACTGCGACCTGAGATATCATTTCCTGTTGGACGTTGATGACTTGAGCAGGTCCCCCATTGGCCAGGCTGCACAGGGGAATGTTTCCTTATTTTACGGCCCAGGCCCATTATTTACAAATGCTATGTATTTTGTTGTTCTTTCTCAAAGATGGGGTTTGCCTACACTCTGTAAAGTTCATGTCTGGGCTTCCTGCAGCAGCACCAACTTTTCTCCTGGTAGTGCTAACACGGTTGGTGGTGAAACCCCAGGAAGAAACCTGTTGGAGGCAAGAGATTCATCTTGTTGGAGGAGCTGGGCTACTTACAAGGCAGATAACGTTCTGCAGCTTGCTGAATTGATGGAGAGAAGCACCGGGACTCAGACTCACCTATTTTTCATTCTTTGAATGAAGTCTATCTTCTGAATTACATGAGCCGTGTGAAGCAGGGGAAGAGAGCAATGGTTCTGGAAACAAAAACAGAGTTCTTATCTTTTAATACGGGAGAGAATGCCTCAGGATATTATTATTTGTGATTTATGGGGTGCATAGCGATATGACCAGCGTCTCACCAGAGCCGACAGAGGACTCTGACCCTCTGCCTTTGATGAACTCTTGTAGTTTCCCAGGGGCAATTTTCCACTGCAGGAGAGCTACTGCATCACAAAATTCTGACTTAAAAAATCATACTGAATGAGCTACTAGTAAACTCGGCTTCTATCCTGATCATAGATTTACGCTATGAATAATCCACATTTCCTAAACCTTCTCACCATCAGCGGGTTAGGATAATCTTAGTGACTCTCAAGGTTTATTTATCCATAAAATATCTTTGAGTTAGTCTTAATTTTGAGAAGGGCTGAGGACATAACTTGACTGGGCATGGTGGCATATGCCTTTAATGCCAGCACTTGGGAAACAGAGACAGGTGGATCTTTGAGTCTGAGGCCAACCTGGTCTGCAGAGAGAGAGAGTTCCAGGACAGCTAGGGCTACACAGAAAAAAAAAAATCTTGAAAAACAAAAACAAAAAAATCCCACACAAAATAGTGCTTGCCACACCATGAGGTTTGCATCCTCTACATCCACGTCAGAACGACTGGTTGCAGCAGTGAGGTGAGCACCCACGGTCCTGAGGAGGTGGCGACAGGTACATTCCTGGGCTCACTGGCCAGTCAGTCTAGTTGAATTGGTGAATCCACGAATGCCCTGGTGAGAGACCCTGTCTCAATGAACACAGTGGAGAAAGATTGAGCAACAGAACCTGATGTTAACCTCTGGCTTCCACATATTCATAGACACACATGTGCCCCCAACATGCGCGCGTGCACACACACACACACACACACACACACACACACACACACACACACATATGCGCACGCGCGCACACGTACATGCACATGCGTAACCCTCATGAATACGTACACATACACCATACACAAAATATTGTTCAGGACTCAACTCTTTGAATATATGTCAGGTTTTATTAACAAGATCGAACTATGCAAATAAATGAAACCAGCTCAACAAACAAAATAGAGGACTGCTTCCTTTCGAGACAGTAGTGAACGAGGAGGTGATCTCCGTACTCTGCTGCCTTCTTGTTCCCTGATTTCCCAGAACTTTATCTTTGGATAATGTCAGACTTACAAATTGCAAGAACAGGTCAAACGATTCTGGCATAATTTCCACCCTAAATTAATCCCATTTGCTTCCTCTTTCTCTTTGTGTGTACATCTATATTTAAATGTTGTTTTCTGACCTGATTAAGAAACATCCATATCCCTTTATGCATAAATACTCTAAGTATTCTAAGCATTAAGTTATTTTCTAACATAACCACAGTGTAATATCAAAATTAGCAAATTAAATGAATGATACCCTTAAATCTAAAGACACATCAAAAATTGTCGATTATCTTAATGTCCTGCAACCACAATAAAATATAATTTTCTTTGGCTCAAGATCCAGGCAAGGCTCAGGCATTATTTATAGATGTCCTGTTTCTTTTTCTTTTCTTTTCTTTTTTCTTTCTTTTTTTTTGTTGCTTCCTTAACCCCAATCATCAACCCAGTCGTTCTCTGTTTCACAGAGAGGGTAAATTCTTGACCTTAAGAGATTTCATGGAGGCTGAACAGACAAATGTTATTTTAACAAGCAACTGTAAAAGTCAGCGAGGGAGGCCCAAGGTTGAATTCTGAGAATACTAAAGTTATAAAAATAAGGCAGTTATTATGAAAGTTATAAACACAATACAGTTATTATAAAAAACACAGAAATGACTCAAGCAAAAATAAAAGTCCTCTGCTAGTCCTTGTTTTCACCTAAATAAAGAGTTAAAGTTTTTGCTGTATTGCTTCAGGTATTTTTCTATGCTCATAAAAAATATGAATTTACAGTGTGTGCTTTTTAAAAAGAAAATGAGGCCATACTATAAATTTTATCCCTTACTTTTCTTTTTAAAAATATACTAATATGTTATACAGCCATGTGAGAATGGACTTTTGCCATCCATGCTGAGGAATCCCAGTCTGAGTCCGGCTCTTCTGCCTTGCCCTTGGTGGTAACTTTGATTTATTGAGAGTACTTGGGAAGAGCCTTGTTTAGATCTAGGTGTTCAACCACCGAGGAGAATTTGGGATGCAAAGCCTTTCTGGGATTTTGACTCTTCCTGCCTTCTCTTTAATGGTACACGGTTTATGTCCATTCTTGAAAAACCTCCTGTGGGTGATGAACTTGAGAAACCTTGATGACACTTGGGTCATATATCCTGACACCAACCCATTTCCCAGGTTGAAAACAGAGGCATGAAAAGAAATGCTCAGATAACACTTTCACTCACTAAAGCCTGTCTCTTGACAGTACTGGACGGACACACACACACACACACTCACGCACACACGTATGCACGTTTGCATGCATGCATGCATGCATGCACGCACGCACGCACGCACGCATGCACGCACGCACGCATGCTCACACACAGACTTTGTATAAAGTTTCTATGATCACGTCCCCCCTACCCTGGATGTTGATTTCTAGCTATTTGGATAGTCTTTGATCTGTATCCCAGATTAGCAGCGCAGCTGTTCTCCAGGCTTAGACGTACTTGCTGGATCTGGAGGACTTTACCGGGGTCTTGCAACTGTTGGCTGAGCCTCTTTAAAGAAGCCGGTCTTAAGGATTGCTGTGGGCTGCTTTTCCTTTGGTCCCTGTCTGTATCCCTCTGGACCTTTCTGACCTTCAACTTTATTTGTTCTTTGCTTACCCTGACCTTATGGTGCTTTTAAACCCAGAGGCCACGAGGCTGTGAAGAATCCAAGTTATATGTGCATTTGATGGCCATATTAGTGGCTTTCCCATTTTGCTTCTCCTCGACAGCCTTTGGCCTTGAAAGCTCTTTGGAGCAGGGTCTGCTTTCCTCTAACTGCCTTCTTGCACTTGTTGGGCAAAATCGGAGCAGTGATTGAGTCCTCAGCACCCTTATGGCACTGCAGAGTAATAACATTTATCACACTTCTTGTTTAAGCCCTTTAGAGAATGACATTTCACAGTGTAATTTTGCGCTGCTGATTTGTCCCTCGTGAGTTTTAACTTTCAGGGTAGAAATCCCTCTTATGGCTTCACCTTTTTCCTATTTTGTGTATCTATGAGAAGTCGTACAAGTCAGGCATAGCAAATGGAAGCAGGTCATGCTCCCAAGTGCCCTTCACCTCGAGATTCCTGATTGTTTTTTCCTTATGAGTCGTGAGCAGGCCCAAATTACCTCACCTCTAGCTGCCCTTTCCACTTTATGAAACAAGGCAGTAAGAGCAACGCTGCTCTAAAAGTCCCCGGATGACCCGCCGTTTGCTCCTTTTGATTATCCCTTAAACAATGTCCCAGTAATTGAAATCTCAAGTAGCAGAGTTTTGTGATCTTGTCACTTAGCATTTAGTTATGTTTGGTTTGTTTATATGTTTATTTATTTATATTTAAACCCCAGAGAGGTCGGAGTCTGCCTCTGGGACCCGAGGGACCCACGCCAAGAATATCGGTCATTCACTCACCATCAAGAAGTTACGCAGGGGTCCTTGTGACCACACTTACTTGAGAGTCAGAAGGAGGAAAAGATGGAGAGGAACTCCAGGATCCTCAGGCCATTTCAGCGGGAGCAGCAGGGGGAGGTGAGACATGAGCATTGAGATTTATACTGCATGATCCATTTTATTTATTTATGGGGACATGGTATCTGTTTCTTCCCCCCGTATGGTAATTTATCAGTGAATTCATCCTGATTTAGTAGTGCACGGAGGACACCTGCTGCTAATTCCCCTTTATTTCATATATTTCTTCTACCTTAGCTCATAAAGCGTCAACACTGCCACTTCCTTTATCATCCATCTGTATTTCCTTGCGAGTCCCGCTCTCCTTGATCTATAGCGCAAGCCCTCCTTTCCCACCCTTTGTCCTTTCTTCACAGATTGCATTCCTCAGTATTGACGTTTCACTCACTTGATTTATCCCAACAGCTTCCCTGATGCCAACCAGCTCATAATTCCCTCCCTGGTAGCATCACTTCAAGGCCTTCCTGCTTATTTCCCTTGGCTCCTCGGATCTGTGGATTGACGCCTAAGAGATTTACTGGTGATTTGTCCTCTCTTCTCATTCTCTGTTTGCTTAGGTCCAAACCACAGGTGCTAAGTGGCAAGGCCCCCGAGGGTATCTGGAATTCTGTGAGTTGTAAGGTTTTTTTCTTGCTGGGAAGTGCTGGAAGGTCCCATCTTGGCAGAAGGGCCATCCTGTATTTGCTTCAAGGTGAAGGCATGTCCTTCATTCTGTTGAACCTGGTTAGTTTGGTGCTCCTTACCTGAATCCTATGGAGCTCCTGGAAGGGGAGAGCTGGAAAATGAGCTTCAAGGGGAATTATCTTTGAAAAGGATGGACATACCTGTATGAAATGCATATGAAATTTTGCTTCTTTCTCATTTCAGAACTATATTTGTGTGGTCTGACCACAGATAGATGTGGTGTGGAGGGACACAGCAGAAAGAAGAGATTTTTTTTCTCTTTCTCATGATAGAGTTCTCATGATAGTGACATTAAAGGATTGACTGGTGACATTAAATACAGATAGTGACATTAAAGGAAAGACTTCCAGCTGCTCTGACTTCATGAGCTTTCTTGAACAGCTCTTACGGTTCTTCACTAAGACGTCCTAGGCCTTACATAGGATATAGTAGAGATAGTCCATAGGTAAACTTGCTTTAGGATTCTACCCATCACTTGAAATTACACAGAGGGCACTCATCATTCTCCATTCTCCATGTGGGGCTGGAGTCTCTCAGTTCTGTGTTAGCTGTGGGCTATGATATTGATCCCAGCTTATCTCCCCATAATGGATAAAAGATTTTCTGACTGTGAGTGGTATGGTTTGGATTTGAAGTGTCCCTCAAAGGGCTTATGTGTTGAAAACTTGGTCCTCATCTAGTGATTCCATTGTTGCGTGGGGATTGGCTCACAAAGGCTGTGACTACTCAGCGGACTAATTCATTGATGAATTCATAGCTGAATGGGTTGTTAGGAGGTGGGGCCTCGTTGGAAGAGGGTCCCTTCTGTCCATCTCCGTTTCCTGGCCACTGTGAGGCGAGCAGCTGTGTTCTACTATCCATTCTCGGCCATGATGCTCTGCTTTACCACTGGCCTACAGTGACCACAGGGCTAAATGACCATGGATTGAAATCTCTAGTTATGGTTGGTTTTCATGTCTACTTGCCACAAATTACAATCACCTGAGTGGCAGGCCTCCACAGAAGGACTGTCTTGGTTGCCTAGCTGATGTGGAAAGACCCACCCTGATTGTGGGCAGCATCATCTCCTCGCAGCCCAGACAGAAAAGAGTGCGGCCGAAGGAAGACTCTTCCTTGCCTTTTGCTTGCTCCTGCCACCTGCTTGGTTTACTCTGTTACTGCTGCTGCTGCTGCTGGGAATTCCTTCACTGATATCAGGACCAGTGCCTCCAGGCTTCTGTTGCAGACTAAGGACCAGCAGCTCTGCAGGAACTCTCCAGGCGTTTCAGTTCCAGGTTGGGATTGAGAAACTACTAGGATGTGGGTCTCCCCATTGTGAGCCAGCACTGTGGGACTACTTTGACTGATGAGTACTTATTCAATCCACTAGTGGGTTCTCAGTCTCTCAGGTGTGAGGAAGCTGTTGGATATTTTCATGTAAATTGACATAATGCATTCTTTCATTCACCCACTGGGTCTGTTCTTCTAGAGAGCCCTGACTAACACAGCCCTGAAAAAACGTGAGCTTAAACACACCTTCCTCGTAGTTGGTTTGGTCAAGTATTTTGGGTTGTGAGCCTAGCCTTTAACAGCTGAGCCATCTCTCCAGCCCGGTTTGGTCAAGTATTAATCACAGTGACAACAGCGGACAGGCACACTGAGTGAGGAACACTGGTCAACAAGCCATTTCCTGGCTCCATATTATTGAGGAAATACCGATGGAAGAGGAGACAGTGCAGTACCTGTCCCTCACTGCATCTGCCCATCTGTGGAATAAAAGAGACCGGTTGACCTCTACATCCTGAAAGCAAATTTCAACAGGCTCCCGTTGTAGCTGAAGGAATTTGGGAAGCTATAAGGAAGAGTTTCCGGGCTCCGAGGAAGTCACATAGCTCTCACTGTGTATAATCACATTCTCAACAGCACTTTCAAAGTGTTCTTCCCTTGCAGGGAAGACCACAATAGGTAATTTCAGCTTGTGTTTTCTGATAGCAATACATGGATTTCTGCCCTCAAAGTGTTCCTGGGAGCCCATGAAATGAAGGTAGGCTTATTGGTAGGACACCTGAGTACAGAAAAACAAAACAGTGACTACAGATGGCGAGATGAAAAGAAGCCAGACAGCAAAATCAATCTTTAGCATAAGAGACAATAGAAAGTCAAATTATTTTCCTTAAACTCTACTTTTGGAAAAGAACAAAAATTATAAGAAAGAGATAGTGTCTCTTCTAGAATGTACAAAAGGGAAAATAGTATTGCCAATAACATTCCAGTAATCAGCAGTTGAAATCGGAAGTATGACTCTTGTGTCCCGAGCAGAACACACTACGAGCATGCGCCTGTCACAACTCCCCAGAGAGTTCCAAGAAGGTGCGTTTGTCATGGCACTCCAACACTTAGAATCAGTTCTACAAATTCAACCGAACCTCACCAGGAGAATTTCTGGAGTTGTGTAAAGAATTTGATTATTCTACTGTAGGAGGATATACTCTCTGTATTTAGAAATGTGCTTCAGGTATTGACTAAACTGCGTGGACTGAGAGTTTGGCAAGAATTGATGACAGGATCCGAAACAGAGCAGACTCCTAAGTGTTGGGCTATGACTTCTACTTCAACTGGCTTCTTGAAGATTTCCCTTTTAAAGTCAGTGAGAGGTACTGATTTACCATTTATAAGGGGCATAATTTATCTGCATTGATTAGAATGATCAAGTGAGCAATGACAGCTCTTTCTATTCCAGGTAAATGCCTCCTTTGTGCTGTGCAGACACGAGTTTCTGACATGTCGCAGGAAACGCTGAAGAAGTCACTCTTCGGGGTGTGTTTTCCTCCAGGAGGCGGTGTGAGATGGATTAATGGCAAATCACAATAAATTATTTATCAGATAATAAGTGTGATAATTGTCCTTATTTATCACCGGTATAACTTGCCTTGTTTTCCTGTCATGTGTTCCATCAAAGCCTCCCCACAGATTTGCTGGTTAAAATAGACAGCCAAAAGGTCATCCCAACAATTTTTACTCATAATGACACACTGATTATCTCCTAATTGAGAAATGTAAACCAGAGGCTCTGGAAGTAATGTGAGTGACCCTTGGATTGCTAACATAGTGAAGAGAGTCGCTCTGAACCTCATTCAGCCTGTCACCCAGCACAACCTGCAGTCACTTTGATGTGCTTCTCAATTAATTGGAAATAACTTTTTTTGTTGTTTTTGTTTTTTTGTGGAGGAGGGGAAAACCAAAACCAAGAACAACCCGCATGCCCAAATTTGCTGCAAAAGGAAAAAGTAGAGCTGTAATGTACCTTTCGTTCTCGGCTGTCCTTCCGGTAGCTAATCCACTGAAGCTTAATTCTAATTATCCACCAGGTCCGGGCCTGCAGAGGAATACTGATTACCGCTACGTGCATTTCCACGGGCAAGGCTGTGTACTGAGCCCGTTGCAAAGTTTCAAGTAGATTGACTTCTATTGGCAGCTGTAATGGATCATTGGTCATGGGCTATTTCTGGATTTGGTGTAATGAGAGAAAGTAATCCCAGCTTCCTTCTACAGAATTCTTTAAAGATCGTCAACATAGATAAAAATGTTGTGAAAGTAGATAAATTTATGCACCTATGCTTTGGGGTCAGATCTATGGTCTCAACAGACTTGAATTATTTTCTTACAGTTTACATCTCCATCCAGAAGTCCATACTCAGCGGCACAGATGCATGTCTCCCAAATGTCCTTACTGGGAATGGTGCATCAGTTCGGATATTCCCCTAAAGGCCTATGTATCAAAGGCTTGGTCCTCAGGGTGGTGCTATGGGGAGATGGTGGCACCTTTGAAAGGTGTAACCCAGAGGTTACACCTTTCAAAGAAGGAGGATGTTAGGTCATTGGGTAGTGTACCTTTGAGGGGACCATAGGACTGTAATTTCAGTCATCCTCTCTTTCCTCTCCGACTGACCATGAAGTGAACGATTTTACTCAACCACATGCTACCACATGGTGTAATTTCTGCCTTCCTATAGGCTCAAAGCAACCAAGCCAATCAACCATGGACTGGGGCCTCCAATACGGTAGCCCCACTATAAATTAATTATCTCAGGTATCTTTTTTAAGTGATGGAAAACCAACCAACATAATTGTTTTCCAGGCAAAAAGAACTCCACATATTACTCTTTTCTCTCCTGCTTCTTCTCCTGCCCACCCCCCTGAATTCATAGCTCAGACCTAACTCTCTCCTACTGTTCAGTTACTCACATATGTCTACTTATTTCACAGTCTCTTTGGATCATGCTGCCCTCATGAGACCTGTGGACAAATTCCTCTAACATGGCTTAAAACATTAAGCACATACTATCTTACTTGGTTTTTGTGAGTCAGGAATTTTGGAGCTTTTATGGGTGGCCCTGGCTCAGAGTCTGGGGTTGCAGTCACGATGTTGGCTGAGCGGTAGTCATCTGAAGACTTGACTTAACGATTCCAGGAAGGCTCACTGGAGCATCTGTAGGTACCGCATTCATTACTGCACGCATCCCTCCACCGGCTGCTGAGTGGTCTCCCAACACGGCAGCTGGCTTTCCCCAGAGCAAGCCATCGAACACAGCAAGGTAGAAGCTGTAATGTGGTTCGTGACCCAGCCTTGGCAGTCACGCTCTATCAGGCCCACAAGTTAGTTCTGTTTATTGTGGGAAGAAAGTACTCCAGGGCAGGAAAACCAGGCAACAGAGATCACTGGGGACCTTCTAGGAAGCTGGCTACCACAGATGTGTAGACTCATTTATTTGACATTAGTTTGCTTTCCTGGTCCTTCTAACCATGCGTAGCAGGTGAGATGGGGTGGTGCTCAGCTGGTGGAAACAGCAGGGCCCATCCAGCCCTGTATTACAAGGGTCACATTGAGGAAGCAACTCTTCAAACCACCATGGAAGTTATTCATCCTCTTGGCAATCAGCGTTGTGATTTTCAGGGTTAGAAAAGTCCTGTGAAAGGCTTTCTAGAACTGCTCTGTAGTTAAACTTAGAGGATGACAACTTTCATGGCCCACTGAATGGGTCTCACAATCCCTGCATTGGAGCGCCTTTTGTATCTTATTATTATCATCTCTTGTCGTTAGATATTTTTACACATTTCCCAACACCGTGTTGGCTGCTCTCACTCCCACCCCCAGGCTCTTGCATCTTCTTACCACCCTTTCCCATCCTCCCCTCCCCACAAGGCTCTGGCTCGTGTGCTTATCTGTGGATTTTGTTTTGTCACTGTGGTGGTTTAAATGGGAATGGCCCCCATAAGCTCGCGGGTTTGAATGCTTGGCCCCTATTCGGTTGAACTGCTTTAGGACGGACTGGGAGGTGTGGCCTTGTCGGAGGAAGTGTGTCTCTGGCTTTGAGATTTCAAAAGTCCAGACCTCCTGGGTTTATTCAGTGCTGTCTGTGTGAACCCGGGGACTGTTTGTTGGAGCCTGGTGTGATCAGCAATGGATATGCAAGTAAAGACAGTGACTTCTCCTCCCCTGGAGTCTGTCAGTATCTAATAGTTCAGCAGTAAAGCACAGGACGCCGTGAGCCCTTACCCCTGCCTTCCATGACTAATGGTTGATAGGGCTGGCCTCGCGTGGACCCACAGTTGTTGTGCGCTGATGACTGTATCGATCCGGAGGATGACGTTTGCGGCCCTTCACCCCATACCTCAGCTCTCACAAGCTCCCCACACCCTCTTTTGCAGGGTTCCCTGAGCCTTAGAGGGGGTGGTGTAAATGTCTCATCTCTGGCTGAACCCACGACTGTCACAACTTATTCTCAGCATCTTGGACAGCCCCGGGTCTCTCATTCACCATCATTCTTTTTCAAACAGCGGCTCCTCTGAGTAAGGCTGAGGGCAGCTTTTGTCTAAGTGTGCAAGCCTAGCTGTTAAGAAGGCGATCCGACGGTGTGTCAATTTAGTTAAATCTCAATACTGAGTTCCCTGCTTGAGGCCCTTTTAACAACGCTTTTCAAACTCATTTGCTCACAAATGTGGTTTTGTTTTTGTTTCTGTCAAACTAATAATACCTTTTTAAGCAAATGCTCTGGAAAATATGCATTTTGAAACATTGGTTTAAATTGTTAAATGTTCTCATCCTATATTACTCTCAAAAGGGTTTGACAGGGTTGCAATACTGAAAATAGCACGTTTTACCTACCTTGGATATACATGTCTTGACCTGGAAGGGCGATCCTATAATTACAACACCTAACCCAGTACCTGACTGCTTGTTTGCTGGGGACCCTCCATCACCCACTACCTTCCCTGTGCCCTCAGAATACTCACTTCTGTGTTTCTCTACCCTTATCTGAAGTCTTTGTGGGAACTGGCCTCAAAGACTTTCCAAGTACACTAACCTCCTTCCATGAGAAGGAGGAAAATTTCTCCACCCACATATAAACTTGGAGAAGCCTCGCTCTGCTGAGAGTAAGCATCTCTTAGCTGGTGTATTTTATGGCTGAAGTGTTTGTCTTGGTATGTTAGCCTCTGGGGCATAACCATTTCTCCTTATGAGCTTGGTGTAGCACTCGGCACACTGTTAGCTCTCAACCTGAAATAAATCATCATAATCATAGTTATAAACATAAATCAAGGGAGCACAATTCCACTTATTTATGGCCTTACAGGAGATGCACAATGGAAAAGCACAGTTATTTTCCATTATATTATCCTATATCATTTCCAAGCAAAATGTCACGCTGTCCACTAGCCTGTAACCAGGTAATGAAGCGTTTGGTAGAAGCCCCGCGATTCCATGGGGCCGGAGGCAAGAGGTGAGAGACTGGGAGCTCACGTTTCCCAAGTTCGTGTAATTAAAACCTGAATTTCTAGGGCTTATTAAGAGAATATTTAACATGTAATTATCTTGACATTTTAAAAAGGAAAAGTGTTTAAGAAAAATTATGTGGTAATGTTTAATCACAAAAATCTCCTGGCTCTACTCACTTCTTCAAAGGTCCTCTCTCTCTGATTTCCAAGGTGAGTCTCTAGCTTAATAAAGATTTTTAGCCTAATGTTTCATCTCATAGTGGATTAGTTAGTGGGCTGGTCCTCTGAGTACAGAAAATGCTTTTATGCCTGGAGTCCTTTTACCTCTCTGAAGTCAGACATCCTTAAGGTTGGGCTTGTCTCTCCCTATAACTGAATAACAAGCTATAATGGTCACTTTTGCTATTATTATTTTTTGACTTGCTGACTTTGGAAAACACACTTATATTCACAAACTCATATATATGAAAATAACCAAATATACACACGGCCAAGCCCTCATATAAACCCCTCTCTCTCTATGGTGCTGGGAATCGAACCTAGGCCCTTGTGCGTGATAAACAGGGCCTCTACCACTGAACTATGCTCCCAGTGCACTTGAACACTTGAGAAGGCATGTTTTTAGACAATTCTGCTAAACACATACTCTCTTTCAAACATTTAAGTACTTTTTTTAATTTTAAAAATGGACTTGTAAAATTACACGTATGCATTTGTCTTGCAGAACCTGACATTTTGAAGCACGTGTGCTTTGGGGAGTGATTGTGTCTGTCCTTCATATCGCTGTCATCTTTGTGGTGAGGACCTTTGCCATCTACTCTCATTCTTTAAGAATAGAATACTGACATTAGCTATAGTCACTACCTTTACATTAGACATGAGAGCTCTGAATTTTTCTTTTTCTTTTTGTTTTTTTGAGACAGGGTTTGAGCTCTCTATTTCTCAAAAAATTAAAGTATTTCATATTTCAGGAAGAGTCCACAGCCCCTTCATCTCCATCCAAATATCTTTTAGGTTTTGAGACAGAGTCTCACTAAGTGTCCTTGACTAGCCTTGAATTGGTGATCCTTTTCCATCAGCCTCCTAAGTGCTGGGATTATAGGTGTGAATCATAATAGTTGGTTTTCTGTCTAAATCTTGCTTTCTCTGATACACTTTTCAGTGATATTCATACTCTAAGTTTGGTTTATATTATTCCACACGATTGATTTATTTGTGCTAACACACACACACACACACACACACACACACACACGTTAATTTTATAAAATGTATGCTATTGTTTTGTAACATGAAAAGCCTTATATTATATATTATGCTGTAAATTTAAACCAAAATCTTACAATACACAATGAGCATTTATTCCTTTTATTTACTATATAATATCTCACCTCTTGAATAGCCAGTGTTGCATTTAATAACCCCATCTTATATAGTACCGCAGCAAATGCTGTGCATGCTGCAGGTTTTATAGACAAGTAGATGTTTAGAGTCGTAGACACTGGTCAGACAGAGCAGTGACTGAGCAGGTGGTGAGGAGTGACTGTTGTCATCCTCACAGCATTAACCAATGACTCTAAAACCTCCATGCATGGCATTTTCAGATGTCAACTTCTTGTCTGGTGAAAGACATAACTAGTGATTTAATTTGTATTTCTCTGATTATTACTATGAGTGAGCTTATTTTCAGGGTTTTTTGGCTATTTGTATTTCTTCTTCAATGAATCATACCATTGTTTTATTTTATTTATTTATAATAAATCTTTCCTTTTTTTAAAAAAAGATTTTATTTATTTATCATGTATATAGTTCTGTCTGCATGTATGCTTGCAGGCCAGAAGAGGGCACCAGATCTCATATAGATGGTTGTGAGCCACCACGTGGTTGCTGGGAGTTGAACTCAGGACCTCTGGAAGAGCAGCCAGTGCTCTTAACCTCTGAGCCATCCCTCCAGTTCTATTTTTTTATGTTTTGAGATGAAGTCTTACTATGTAATTCTACCCTGCAATTCATTAGGTATCCCAGGCTGGCCTTGAACTTGTACCTTCCTGATTGCTGGAATGACAGGTATGAATGAGCCACCATGCCCAGCCCTTCCTTAGTTAATTTTCTTGTTGGATTGTCTTTTTCACATTAGTTTAAAAGACTTTTTAATACTTTCTTGATGCAAACATTTTATTCTTTTGCAGTCTGCTTTTTTTTTTTCTTGACAAAGTTTCACCATATAGCCTGGCCTGGTGCTCACTCAGTAGACCAGAGTGGGCTGTGCTTGAACTCAGAATTCTGTTCACCTCCGAGACTGACTGCTCAGTTTCCCAGTTTGCTTTTTAACTTCAGATTTCTCTAGCTGTCTTTTGCGGAAGAGCTGTTTAACAGTTTTCAGGAAATCAAGTGATGTTTCCTTTTTTAGTTTTAGAAAGCTGGAGTCCTCTCTTTCTTCTGTCCTCTGGTTGCCGCGAGCTGGTGCAGATGCCGGATGTCAATTCGATCAACTCTACACAGAGCTGAAACCCGATAGTCAATGAGGGGTCCTGATGGAGTTGATCGGTGGAGATGCACAGAGAACCTTTATATGAGCACTCCATTTTAACAAAGAAGCTGCAATGACTTGACGTCTGAATGTATTATATTTAGCAGTTCTGTTCCCTTTCTTTGTTTTTCAACTCCATCTAGTTAGACATTTGACAGTCTTGATTGAATGGCATTCTTATCTGTCCTAACACTCTAACAGCAGTTGTTAGGTGAAACACAAGACAGCGAGATCACTGAGATATGCCCAGTGCTAGGGAAGGAAACAAGGGCCTCGGAATGGGATCAACACTACATTTGGTGTCCGGGAATTTCCTCCAGATACCTGGCCACGCCTCCTTTTTACACTATTATCTCCTGTTTCTAAAACGAATCTTGGGTAATGCTTGCTTTAGTAGGATGTGTTTGGTAAGATATCAAACTAGGAGGCAATCAGAGGTCTGGCAAGGTCTCAGGTAATGACTCCCTGCCGTGGAGATAACGTAGGAATTCTAGTGAGACTGGGAGACTCCTGAGGTGCACTGTCCCCAAGGGACACCCCTAGATTTTTCACACGGGACAACAGAAAGCTCCCAGTTGGGCGATGACAAACTCTTGCTTTGATAACATTCTTATGATCTTGGGTCTTTTTGGATTCGTAGGGTGGCGTTAGAAATGTCTCTTTTGAAGAGGACTTAAACATAATTATATAACCGATGTCATGTAGGATATTTTAAATAGGAACTTTCATATGAGTTACGTGTTTTTTTCCTCTTCAACATTTTTTTTTGTCTACTTCCTTGAAGATGAAACTGCCATGATACGGAGCCTTTGGATTAACAAGGCAATAGTCTGGAATCGCATGTCACAAACATAAGCTGAATCCCCCTTCCCTGATCTTATTCTTACAACAAACCTGGTAGATAGTAGTAGTAGTATTTTTAGTACTATAATTATAGCTTTTCTCAGGATGTAAATTACATACCCTACATTTCACCTGTTTAAAAATGTCCAACTCAGTGGTATTTGGGTCAGGCTAGAGTGTTGTAGCTAAGTACCGCAGACTGAGGACCAGAAGTTGTAGATATTTACTTCTCACTGTTCTGGAGGGTGGAAAGGCCAAGGTCATGGTGCTGATAGATATGGTTCGTTCGTCCTTCCTTCCTTCCTTCCTTCCTTCCTTCCTTCCTTCCTTCCTTCCTTCCTTCCTTCCTTCCTTCCTTCCTTCCTTTCTTTTCCTTCCTTCCTTCCTTCCTTCCTTCCTTCCTTCCTTCCTTCCTTCCTTTCTTTCTTTTCCTTCCTTCCTTCCTTCCTTCCTTCCTTCCTTCCTTCCTTCCTTCCTTCCTTTCCCTTTCCCCCCCTTTTTTGTCTTTTACACCTCTGGGTGTAGACACCAGAGCCACTAGAATGTCCCCTAAATGTTCTACCATCAAGCTTTTTAGATCCCCAGTGCTTTTCACGTTTTTATTTTGAGATAGGGTATCACTAAGTTGTCCCTTGAACTTGAGTCCTCCTGCCTCAGCTTCCCAAGTAGCTGGGATTACAGGCCTGCACCACCAGGCCCAGCTGAGACCCAGTTCTTAGTGAGGGCACATCTCAGACTTGCAGATGGCGGCCTTCTTGCCGTATATTCACAGCAGGGTGGGAGTCCACATTGCTTCCTTTACTTAAAAGGACAGTCATCCTCTCACGGGAACCTGGATCTACTGTCTCTTGAAAGCCTTACCATTGAGTAGCATCCCACTGAGGCTAGGACTTTAATATTCAGTCTTTGAGGCACAAACATTTGGTACTTAACAAATGGAGTCTGGTTCACTAATGGCCACACAAAACCATCACTACAACCAATACCTTGACATTTTCATCATCTTATCTCCCATATTCGTTAGCTTTTACCCACCCTGGTAATCCTAAATATGCCTTCCATCTCTATAGACTTGCTTTTACTGGATCTTAAATTAAATGTAACCAGTTGGTATCTGACCTTCTGTGACAGGCTTCTTTTGCTAAGGATTAGGTTTTTGCCATATTATAGCATGTATTAGTACTTTATTTATTCATTTATTTTTACTAATGCTGGATCACAAGCCATTTCATGGCTCTATCTCATTTTAATGGCTCACTGGCCAGATCATGGAAACTACCCTATCTCCACTCCTCCAGGTATGGCTACCACCAGTTCATAAACAGCAAGACAGTGTCTAAGCACTCCTGCCATCTACCCAAAAGCCCAGAGAACCCATCCCACAACTAGACAGTGTCAGAATGACAAAAACTCAAGCCTGAGCACACGCTATACTTGAAGCATATCTCTTTATATTTTCCTCTTAAAATGAAGGACCTTTCAATACCCAGTTTCAGAAGTATTGCTATAACTTGATTCTTTTGATGTAAAATAATTTTTTTCAAATTAAAAAAATTGTGTGTGTGTGTGTGTACACGCGTGCACGCAAGCTTGTGTGCACCCTTACTTGTATGTGCCCTTACTTGTGTGTGTACCACATGCTTGCAACGCTCATGGAGGCCAGAAGAGGGCATCAGATCCCCTGGAACTGGAGTTACAGTCCCGAGTAGTCAGGTGGGTGTTGTGAACTGAACCTCATTCCTCAGGAAGAGTAAGTGTTTTTAACCTCCAGTCAACTTCTGTAGGCCCTGATGTCCCTTCCTTTAACCTTTCTGGGCAGACACTAAATTCGTAGGCACCTTGAGTACAGTGAGATTTACATATATCTTAAAGCCCCCTATGGAAGTTCTGCACGCCTTCAGATTCCTCCTCACTGTCATTGTGCTATGCGGTTAACTTCTGATGAGTCAGTAGCTGCTGACAGCGAACAAATTTCCGGCTGACATGCTAGTTATGATTTGAAAGCATGGAGGAGTAAAATGTCTTGAAATCTGTCCTGGTTCCAAATCTGTAAGCATCCTGTTTTCCTCTTCAATATGTTAAATGTGGAGATTGTTTTCAGTGCAAAGCAAACACGATGGTAATGGTGACTAGGGGAGCTTGTAATCCGTAACTCATTTCAAGATTACCCTGCTTCTGATACTAAGCGTAGCCATAATGGAACTCTTGAAGTTGAATTTGGACGATGCAACAAAAATCTCTCATATGTGGAGGAGAACACCAATCAACTTAAATGACTTACCTTAGGGCTTCCGGATGATCTCTCTGTGCCATATACAACATTAACAGCTGGATGAATGGGCCAATCATCCTATGTTCAGCAATTCATTACTTGGAACAACCAGTTTCACCTGTCTGGTGTAAGAGGTCTTTGTCTATTTTGTACTGTTGTAACGGAATATACGAGGCAGGATAATTTATGGACAGATATTGATTTCTAATGGTTCTGGAGGCTGGGAAGGGAAGTTCAAGATCAAGACGGGCGGTGGTAGATTTAGTGTCTTGTAAAGAAAGGCAAACGCTCCACTCTGATATCTCCTTGGATGCTGCTTGCTCCTGAGAAGAGGAACACTTGCTAGTAATGAAGGAGAGTGGAGGAGCAGAGAGGTAGGTAGGTAGATAGATAGATAGATAGATAGATAGATAGATAGATAGATAGATAGATAGATAGAGGGGAGCAGGGGAGAAAGGGAGGAGCTGAGTTGTTCCTGGATAACAGCACTTATTCCACATTTAAAGGCAGAGACCACAGGGCTTCATCAACTCTTCAAGCCCCACCTGACCACCCTTTTAACAAGACAAAGTTCAGCATGAATTTTGGGGGGGTGGATGACAAACCACAGTGTAGATAGCCAATGAAGCTGGATTCGGTGTGGCATTTGGGAGGGACCTCACATATCAGTTAACTTTCAAGTGTCATATTTTATAGTTGAGGGAGAGAGTCCCAAGAAGTTACAGTCTTGTCTAAAACCGTCAAGTGGATTAGTCTCTTTAGGCTTCATCTGACCCATTGTTTTCAAGGCTCTGCGGCGCCTCTAGAAGGACACATTCTTCTTCAGTTTGCTCAGATTTTATCTACTTCCCAAGATTATTACAATGATTATGGGAAGTTGGCCGACTTTGGGTCTGGCCATGGTATGCTTCCTTATGCCTTCCCAGTGACTGGCATAATCAGGCACAAAATGAATGCCCTGTAAGTACTTGTGGAGTGAATGAAACCTGTATTCCCTTATACTACACTCTATTTTCTGTCTCATGGTCCAGCTGGAGAAACTCTGTTTTTATCAATGAGACAATTCCTTTCTCAGTAACCTGAATGCATAAGAGAGGGAAGGAAAGGGATGGATTGCTGAAGCCTGAATCAGGAAGCCAGGAGCCCTATCTTTTGGTCTCGCTTTGGGGGTTGAGGGAAGGTCCATCTCAGACTAGCACCCAGGCTCCCAGGGTGATGTTTCAAACTCTCTCTTTCTCCCCCTCTCACTTTCTCTCTCCCCCATCTCTCTCTCCCCCCCCCTCTCTCTCTTTTTGAGACAGAATTTCTCTGTGTAACAGCCCTGGGTGTCCTGGAACTTGCTTTGTAGACCAGGCTGGCCTCAAACTCACAGAGATCTGCCTGCCTCTGCTTCCTGGGTGCTGGACACTCCAGACTTTTAAGGAGATGGAGAACCGATGGCCTAAACAGGAATGGGCATTGCAGATTCATCAGTGTGCATCCTGCCGGAACAGCAGTCCTTCACCAGCTAACAGGAGGCTCCACATGAAGCTGCGTGTCCATTTGGTCCTCCCAACAGTCATGTAGTAAGTACCCGATGTGTACCAGGTTATGTTTTAAGTAAAAATAAAAGCAACATCAAAAAAAGAGGACCATAGCATTTTCTTTCGTGGAGGTTACATTTTGATGGGAAAATAGACAACAAAACCATCTTATAATGGTAGGTACTCAGAGAAAAAGGTACAAAAGAAGTACAGCGTGGGAGGGACTGCACATGTGGTGTGTGTGTGTGTGTGTGTGTGTGTGTGTGTGTGTGTATGTACAAGTGTGCATGTATGAGTGTGTATATGTGTGTATGAACATGTGTGTGCAAGTGTATATATGTGTGTGTATAAGCATGTGTATGAGCATGTATATACAAGGGTGTGTGTATGAGTGTGTATGTATGTGTATGTATGTGCATGTGCGTATGAGCATGTATGTGCAAGTGTGTGTGTATGAGCATGTGTGTGCAAGTGTATGAGTATGAATGTGTGTGTATAAGCATATGTGTATGAGTATGTATATACAAGTGTGTGTGTATGAGTGTGTATGTATGTGTGTGCGTGTGTGTATGAGCATATATGTGCATATGTATGTGTATGAGTGAGTGTGTGTGTGTGAGAGAGAGCATGTGTGTGTTGTCATTTTGATTGGGGTAGTAATGGAAGGTTTCACGAGGGAATGACATTTCTATACAGTCCTGAAGGAAGTGAGGAAATGAGCTACAGGCTGTATTAAGATTGGTTTCTTTCTCCCATCTTCCTACATGAGATTGCTTACGATACAAGGGAGCCAGGGTATGATCCTGATGAGGGAAATGATTTGGCTAGAGTTCCTTAGTTCAGCTCTCATAAATAGGTGATTTACAGAAAAGCACTTTCATTATGAATGATCTAAGAGACCAGCTTAGCTATCGCCACCGAATGCAGCTTTACTTGGCCCGTTATGTTGAATCACATACGTGCTGATTTGAGATGGAAATGGACAGCCCTCCATCCCTCTCTCTATTCCTGTGCAGGAGAAAAGAGTTAAAAAACTTTTCCTAAGAGGACCTTAAAATTAGGTTATAGTCGCAGCCAGGTTGCTTAGGAAAGGCCTGGCCTGAAGGCAGAGAAACCTCCCAAGTCTCATTACAGCCCAGAGTCTCCACAATAGGCTGAGCCTCTCCACACCATCTCAAATTCTCGTATTAACCGAGGAGAAAGTCCTTTAGCACTGCTCCCCTTCCGGTTCATCACGAATCAAGTGCAGAGAAAATCCCGGGCATCGTCTACCTGAGAAGTGCTGGAGAACCTTTGTCCATCGCTCAGACTCCGAGCAGCATCATTAGAGCGACGCCAGAGGAGACAGGCCCTGAGAGGCGGCGCGTGGGTCTGACGGCCACACCGCGGCAGACCCTATTTCCTGAAATGCCTGCCTCGTTTCTTCCAAGGGAGGTTGTTATCTGTCTCTCCAAACAGCTCGCTCTGTAGCATGTCACTCGTGGGAAGGACGAGTTATGAGGTTCTGAACCAGGCTGCTGACGGTGGAAACGGGATTGAGACCAAGGGCCTTTAAGAGCTGTTTGCACATCGGGTCTTCTTCGGAGCCCAGTCTGAGCCCCATGGAGTGTCGAGTTTATGTTTTTATTTAATGAGTTCCTGACACTGAGAAATGGCTGCTATATAGCTTTCTAGTGGAAGGCTGGGGAGAGTGAGTCAGAAGAGCACTGAGGAGCTGGAAGTGCAGGAGACGGACCCTGTCCTATCGTTACCAAGTTCATACCCTTCGATTGTTTTCACCCGTTTAAATGCCACCTCCCATGGCTCCTCTGAAGACCAGCACTTGTTTCGTGTGGAGTAAATACTTGATCACTGTTGTGGGGTTGTTAGTAAGTGGCCTTGGTGGGGGACAGGGTGGGGGAGACAGATAGGGGAAAACATTTTTGACAACTCTGTGCTTGTACCAACACAGGGTAATAGGGTCTTTTTGTCTCTCAATATATTTCAGATGAACATTCACACAAAGGAACCCAATAGCAGTGTATCTCTTGAGTCTCGCTGCGATTATGATAATTAAATTTTCCTAGTGTACATTAAATGCGCACAGAGCACAGCATAGGGCACCTTGGGAGCTGTCTCTTGTACTCAGCTTAGGGGTGTTAAAAGCGTTTAGCTTTCAGGACCTGGGGTCATAGCTCAGTTGGTAAAGTCTTGCCTTATAAGCATGGGGATCAGACTTTGACCCCTGTTAGAAAACTGAGCTGTGTTGGCACACACCTGTAATCTCAGTGCTGGGAGGCAAAGAGGGGGGATGCCCAGGGCTTGTTGGCCAGCCAGCCAGCCAAGCCTACTTCATGGGTTCTAGGCCAGTGAGAGACTGTCTCAGAGGACAAGGTGGATGGCACATGAGTAATGGCAGCAGAGGTTGACCTCTAACCACTACACACACACATCTGCACACACACACATCTGCACACACCTGAACACACACACACATCTGCACACACCTGGACACACACACACCACACACACACATCTGCACACACCTGGACACACACACACACACATCTGCACACACCTGGACACACACACACATACACACACACACACACCACACACACACATCTGCACACACCTGAACACACACACCTGAACACACACACCTGAACACACACACCTGAACACACACATCTGAACACACACACACCTGAACACACACACCTGAACACACACACCTGAACACACACACATACACACACACACACACACACACACACACCTGAACACACACACACACACCAGCCAGCTGTAGACACTGGAGGCCAGGGTCTGAGTCTTGTGTTGGCATTTGCAAGTTCTCTGGCTGTGGATAAATCACTTAACTTCTGAGTCTCCGGTTGATTCATGAGTAGAAATGGAGGTAATGATTCTTCTCACAGTGGACCGTTGTGACAGAAAGTCTTTGGCACAGGATGGAAGCTCACCAAATGTCGGTTCCTCCCACCCTTTCTCCCCCCTCGGTGCATTAGCTCACCAACGGAGGCAGAAGTGCAGGCATCGTCTTAGTTTATCCAAGAAGCTGGCCCACTCGGATGCGGGATCAAGCCATTCTTCAGGCTGTTTTCATGCTTTGCCCAGGATCTGATGACTCACCCACTGCTCTGAAGGCACCTATGATACTTCTGAGTCTGTCTTGTGATATCCTTGAGGACATCTTCCATTTGGGCCTTAGAAGCATCAAGATGCTGTAACTCATCTCATTTGCTAACTGTCAACTTGCTTTGGATTATGGATTTTCTCTGAGAGCAGTAATTCAACATTTTATGCTAAGTTCCTTTCTCTTTGGAAAAAGCTTAAGGTAATCGACTGATTTTTTCTGGAAGCTAGCAAGTAGGAGGAAAGAAAACCTTCCTCACGCTTTATAGGAAAACTATACTCGTTTTCCCACAGAAACAATAAAAATACCATTTAAAAAAATGACATTGGAGTGACCATCTCTGAGGATAAGCCAACAAATGATGGAGGCTTGTAATAAAGCACAGGGAACAGGCCCATCTGCCACAGGGCAGCCTGGAATTCTTCATCTGACCCTGAGGTTGGGCTGGGGTTGCTGGCTGCTTTGATGCCTGTTTATGGTTCTACCCCAGACAGCTTCCTTACAGAAGCAAAGAAAGAGCCGCCTTTGGACACTGAAGTTTCTTTGTGTTTTCTTAAACTAGTCTTGTTCTCCTGTGGAGACAGTGGGTTTCATTATTACCAAGTTTGGCATTATTGATTTCCCAGAGAAACCACCTAGGCCATTAGCATAAAGTTTGTGGTGTATTAAGGTAAGGGTCTGTTTGCTAACATCTGAGCATACACTACATTTATATTTCTTTATCAGGACAAATGTTAGCACAATGACTTTAACTATCTTGTTCAGGAGTGTTGGTGGTCTGGAATCTCCACTGTGACACTTCCTTTATATTTCTTAGTGAGATTTCCCCATTGGTTAGTTGCAACCAGACTGTTGCATTTCTTAGCATGTGCTCCTGGGGGCAGTGAGGGTTTGTCCTGTGAACTTTCTCTGCCTAGATTTGAACAAACCAAACGAACACATCAAGCTAAGGATTCTACCAAAGTCCAGCTTGTGGAACCAGTGAGCTCACTGGGGTTATTTGGAGGAGTAAGGGCCAGAAGAGTTACTTCCTAAAAGGCAACTGCAGGGCCAGGGAGATGGCTTGGTATGTACAAAGGCTTGTGGCCAAGCCACGTCTGATCCCTGGGACCCACATGGTAGGAGAGAACAGCCTCTTGTAGGTTGTTGTGGTAGATGTATCCCTGCGTCCATGTGCAAAATAAATAAATATAACCTACAGGCAGTTGCTTCACTGTAACGTCCACAGCAGCATGGCAGCATGGGTGATGACTCATGAAAGTTGCATTCCTGGAGCTACCAGACCCCCCCCTTCCCCCCATGATGTGTAGGCATCTTCACTGCCCACAGTCTCCTGCAGACCGTGCCCACTTGCCCATTGGAGACTTCTCTCTCCCTGGCAGCTGTTTACTGTTCATTGCTCTTAGAGCCTTGGAGTCTTGTGAGTCTGTGGGTTTCAGCTTTTCCTGTCCCTGTGAGGTTCATCAGCTTCTAGGACGTCTGGAGCCTCCTTCCTCCTCCTGGAGGGAGTGTTTCCATTCACAGCAGGGGCCAGTTCTCCTGTTCTGCAGCACCCCAGCTTCACTGTGGAGCAATGATTGATTTCTGAATTACTGCTCTTGAACTCCGCACTCCCCAATTAACATCATCCTTCCAAAAAGTTCCCTGGGAGGTAAAAGCTGACTTCTGTGATGCCACACAGCACTGCTGTGGGATTGTTTGAACCATTTTGGGGGGGAGTCTTCCCATTGGTATCGCTTTTAGATGCAAAACACTAGCCTCAAAGACTTCAAAATCTAAGAGCAGCTGCATGGCTATCTTTGAAAACCAGCGCTGTTTAAATAAATGAGCAGTATTTTTTTTTTTTTAAATCAGCCTCATTATTTTATGGTCACAGCCAACATGGATGGAAGAGCACAATTATAAGCACCATCTAAGCACGGCCCCAGAGACAAGTGATGTTCAGGTTCCCTGATTGAATTTTAAAAATTTATTTATTTATTTTTGCTTGTGCACATATACCTTTACTTTGTGTACAATAAAGAGGAGGTAGAAAATGAAAGCATAATCTGCACACAATAAAGAGGAGGAAGAAGATGAAAGCATAATGAGGGACCAACTGCTGTCTTCTCTCTGAGGGCATTCTTGGGCTTTTTACTTTATATTTTCAAATTCTATTTCCTTATTTATTGTGTGAATGTTTTGCACACACACACCCACACACATATGCACTGAGTGAGTGTGGTGCTCTCAGAGGCCAGAGGAGGGCATCAGATCCCCTGGGACTGGAGTTATAGATGGCTGTAAGTGGCCATGTGGGTGCTGGGAATTGATTCTGGGTCCTCAGGAGGAGACAGCTCTTAACCATTGAGCTGTCTGTCTGGCCCTCATTTTATTAAAACTTTATTTACTTATGTTTTTGTTCAGGCTCTTTCATGATACCTGAACTGGCAGTTCCCTTTGTGTAAGGGAAGCTGTAGACTCCCAATTCTAGGTAAAGTCTTTGTTTTCTCCTCGCTAGCTAAGGCTGTCTTCAGTCTTCCTAAGCCATATTCGGGTCTCTTTGTGGTGGAAACTGCCAAACACCTCTTTGCCTTTTCATAAATTTCATCTGCCTTGTTCCAGCTTTTGAAATGTTGTCTTAGAATCTGAACTCATGGTAAGGAAGGATGAGTTTAATAGGGTACTGATATTTTAGCAACCGTTTTCATGGCTTGTTGAGCGTATATGTGCACACGCCCCCTCTCTCTTACTAAGTTCTTATCTTTTCGTGACCTCTCATGTTTCTACTAGTTGGATCAATGGAATGGGTCAGAGGGAAAGGGTGTTTGCCACCGAGCCTGGTGACCAGAGCTCTGTCCAGGAATCTACCTACACACTGGAAAGTGGGAAGTGTCTCAAGTTATACTCTAATCTCCACATGGTTAGCTCGGCTACACACACACACACACACACACACACACACACACACACACACACACACACACAGAGAGAGAGAGAGAGAGAGAGAGAGAGAGAGAGAGAGAGAGAGAGAGAGAGAGAGAGAGAGAGAGAGATTGAGAGAGAGAGGTTCTACTCATTATACTCCCTTTCAGGAGGAAAATCTAGTGCAGCATTTTAACAATTTGGTAGCATGCAGAATTTGGGTGAGTGACCCAGTCACCCTGATGCCTGGTCACCACACTCACTTTTTGCTTCACTAAAGCAATCTCAGTCTTTCATCAAAGAGATTCCAGTGCCCTCCCAATGGGTTAACATAAACCTTGCTGTTCTCATCCCCCCCCCCCCCCCGCGCTTTTTTCTTTCCAAGTTGCTTTAAAAAAAATCAGTCCTTGTGTCTCCATTTTCTTTAAAGCTTTTTATCCTCTGCCTGCTACCTCTGGCTGTATGGATTACATATCAGCAGTTAGGAAAATTCCACGGAAAGTCCGGGCTTGTTCTCACCCTGCAGAGCTTACGTCGCCATTGTGATGAAAGGAATTTGAAAGGCACAGGCAGGCCGATCCTGAACCGGCTCAGCACATTCCCTCTCGGCGGCGGCTTATCGCGCCAAGGATGTGCTTTTGACTGGCCATCAATCATGTTTGAACGTTCCCCGTGATTCCTGAGATAGGAACCCCTTTGATACAAGTTAACAATACAGCACACGCAGCGTGGGCTGAGGAGAATTCTTTTGAATGTGAGTTAAAGGACCACTTTGTTCCAGCTCGGATTTGTACACTCTCTGGGGCGGGGCTGGGGGGCTCGGTTTGTTTCTCTTGGGCAGCTTCAGGGGCCCCCCTATCCTAGAAGTACCCAGGAATGCTTAAGTGGCTGCCAAACCGGAGAAGAAAAGGGCCTGGAGGGCGGCTGAGAGGAACAAAGGGGAACTGAGGAAGAGATGGAGTGGAGAGCAGAGGACGAGTGTGAAAGGCAAGATGAGCACATGAAGCCGAAGACAGTTCTGTGAAAACGCCGCGCAGAGCTCCAAGGGAGCTGTCGGGGCAGAAAAGACCGCAGAAGGGGCGGTGCATCCCAACAGGAACCCCTGCTCTGCACCTTACCATCAACACACCGCAAAAGAGCCATTTTGGAATATGTTCCTGGGAACTCAAAGTTCACTCACTACTCATACCTACCTCGTGTGAGATTCATTTATTAAAATGGAGGTAGGCTTCACATGAACGATTTTGAAATTTTATTCTCATGCAGGATTCCACACCCACCACGGCAGATATCTCTGGTTGGCTGGCAGAAGTAGGCTCAGGGTTCCCAGGCTAATACTTAACTATCACTGGGGCCGAAGATGCCCTCAGAGCAATCAGGCTGGCTTCATTTTCAGTGAGCTTTAGCTGAAAGTGAAGAGAGAAACCGCCTGCAAAATCAGCAGGCCCTGCGCCCTCACATAGAGTGCATTGTTTTGAACGGACAGGGCATTGATTACTCATTGCTATGGGGAAGCCGCTCATTAACTAAACCATGTAACGAACAAGTGCCACTCAGGTCCCTGGGTCCAGGCCTGGAGACTGGAATTAAAATGTCACCCCCCCTTTTGTTTCCAGCTGCAAATTGGAGGTGCCCCCCCCCCTCCCGCCCAGAGAGCCCAGTTCTTCCTTACTCTAGGAGATTGGGATAATTCCATTCGCCTTTTGCCTACTCAAGTAAAACACTCAAGTGGCGTTTAGCAAACTTGTTGGCTTTTCTTGATTATTCTGATCTATTGATCCGTGTCTCTGGAGAAATTCTGGAAATGTCCATGAAGTCTTTTGGAGTTTAAAATACGATTCCCCAGTGATCAACTTGAATAAAAGACCAATAGCAAGAATCCTTCCCTTGAATTCCTGGTCCCAGCTCTTCCTCCACGCCCATCCATCCTCCAGCTCTCAGGGGCCCGAGAAGTGAAGGAGTATATTTGTCACCAATGATGGCAAGCAACAGAACCACTCATGTTTGCTAGGCAGAAATGAGCACCTTCTCGGAAAAAGTCAGAGACACAAGTTGATCGTGGCGAGTAGGAAAGAAAGAACTTAATATGGAGGACGAGGAAGGACAAACTTCATTCTGCCAGAAGCCACAGAATTATAGTTCTCCTCCCTCGGCTAAGTTCTTTGATGCCGGAGTCAACTAACCTGCCGTTGGCAATGAGGGGGAAAATGGAGGCAGGTTTCTTTGCACTTCATTTGGAAACACATTGGATTGTCCTGGAGGACACGGAAAGAAAATACCGGGGGGGGGGGGGGTGGGGGGGGGTGGGGGGGGGGCTGACTTTTCCTGCAGAGAAAGCAGCAGAAAAAATGAATGATGGTCCTTTTCTAATTCATGATGATGGTTTTATTTCTCTCAGATGTTACATTAGTTCTTAGACTGTTGGTTCTCCCAACTTAACCCTGATTGCTTGTTAAAGATGAAGAGTTAGGAGAGGCTGAAAGTTCTACACCCCAGTGTTGCATTTTCCCACTCCTTTTGACTTAAACACACTACTTAGAGTGTTTGGTTTTTGGTGTGCTTTTAATTTGTCCGCTGTTTTTCCTTGCTTTGCAGCTTAAGCAATGAACACTGGTCATCAAAGGTAGGTGGTTCACATCTCGTCTTGTTTGTGCTCAATTCTAGATTTTTGGATCACCTTTCTTCAGCTAAGTTATTTTGAATGTAGCTAGTGACTCGCTTTGATAGAAGATGCCAAATAGCCTATATGAAAAGGCCTCTGATGCGCAACCCTCTTACATAACAAGGAACATACGGTGCCTGCATGTCTTAGGGCACTGGAGTAAATCATCCTGTAGATGTAACCAACCGTCTTATTAAAATAAGAAACACACAACCAATGTAAAAGAGAAAGCTGAGAGGTCAGAGCTCAGAGCTAAAATCTTACCTCCTGCAGGGCTCCTAGCTTCCCCGAAAGAGAGCTACTTCCTGTTTGTCTGTCTTTAAATAGTCTTTCTGTTCTGCCTTCTCATTGGTTGTAAACCCAACCACATGACTGCCTCGTCACTGCCTGTAAGTACCGCCCTCCAGGTCTTAAAGGCGTATGTCTCCAATACTGGCTGTATCCCTGAACACACAGAAATCTACATAGCTCTTCTAACCACCATGCTCTTGCTATGGCTCTAATAGCTCTGACCCCAGGGCAACTTTATTTATTAACATACAATTAAAATCACATTTCAGTACAAATAAAATACCACCATATCATCCTTTTGTGCTTGCTTTTGCATTAGGCACTTAAGAAAACTACATGGTAGTTTTTAAGTGTCCTGAACGTCTGACCAACTTCCATTCATATGTACGTAAAAGGAAAATCGAGAACGCTGTCCCAGAGAAACAGTTGATGTCTTGTGCTACTGCTCTTAGAAAGGCAATTTGGCCTTCAGCAAAAAGCAAGGATGAAATCCGTGTATTTGCTGCCTCACTTGCCCTTTTCCCAAATCCAAGAAAACTACCCTTCTTCCTTCAGTAGCTTCTTTAACTCCTGCTGCTTTCTTTTCAACAAAGAACATTGAAAATAGGGACAAAAGTCAGAATGTATGGAAGGAGGTCTGTGGGCTAGTTTTTTGCATTCTTTGGGAGCTAGTACCATGTTCTTATTTAATTTTTAAAAGAATCAATTCTTGGACATTTTTACACATGAGTATATAATGTATCTTGTTCATATACAAGCCCACTTCCTCTTCTTCCCTCCGATGTCCCCTTTTAAAAATTATTTATTATTATTATTTGTGTGTATGTATGTATGGTGTGTGTGTTCTCGGGTGTGCATAGGCAGGATCAGGTTTAGAGGTCAGAGGACAATTTTTGCAAGCAAGCACTTTTACCCCCTTGGTTACTCATACTCTTCTTTTCTTGTCTTTCTCACACCCCTTTTTTGGTAGCCTAGGTTGGCCTTGAACCAGCTATGTAGTGGAGGTGACTTTGAGCTTATTTCCCCTTTTCTTCCACCTCCCAAGTGATCAGATGATAGGCACACATGTCATCTCTGGTTTTATGTGGTACTGAGGATTGAACTTCCGCCTTCCTATATGGTAGGTGAGCACTCTACCCACTGAGGTACATCTTCAGTTCCCCTGTTTTCTTTAGCATTTATTTTTACCCTCAAACTCTCTTGGTCTGCCACATTCTTAGACCACATCTTTGTGATCACTTGAGTTTATTGCTAAGGTAAGTGAGTGAGAATATGGGATTTGTTCAGACTACCTGTTCCCAAAGTATGGTTCTTTGTAACAGCAGGGTAAATATATATTGCACAAAAGTATTATGTGTCTAAGAAAACAGATTAAAATATTATGGATTATATTTGCTTTAGGAACATCAAAATATACTTTAGTATGTTAAAGATTCTAAAAAAACATGGTGTGAAAGGCACCTGCTAGACTTGATTATAGACTCTTCAAATCCATTTGACTGTGGAACTTTCTTTTTGTTAAAAACACGTGTCCTGGCTGAAAACCTTGCTTAACCATATAGACCACTTGTCTGGCATGCACAAAGCCTTGCCTTCAGTCTCCAGTAACATATGTAGACACAGACATAGACAGAAACATAGACAGACAGACAGACAGACACACACACACACACACACACACACACAGACAGAGAGAGACAGAGAGAGACAGAAATATAGACACAGCCAGACAGGCACAGAGACAGAGACAGACACACAGATACACAGACACAGACACACACACATTCACGAGAGAGAGAGAGAGAGAGAGAGAGAGAGAGAGAGAGAGAGAGAGGACAATTCTTGGTGCCTTGTAGAATAGTTCTCTGATTGACATTCTGGATTAAGATGGATTGGATTAGACAGACAAACTTGTCTTCTTTGAGCATTAAATTCAAGATGCATTTGTTGAACATGCTTCATGTCTTTAGGCATCATGAGACGTCCCATTAATAAGAAAAAGGAGACAATGAAGTAGAAGCCTTCATTCTTCACTAGGTTAGAAAAAAATGAGTTGAAACAAAAATCTTGATCTTTTTAGGGAAGAACCAAGTACCACTTTAACAATGAAATGTCTATAATTGGAAGCAATGGCTAAGCCTACTTAACTGTTCGCTAGTGTGGTGCCATAAGTCTAATATAGTCTTAGGGAAAGAGAGTGCACTCTCCTAAAACAGATAACAAACAATTTAAGTTGGGAAGGCTGTACAGGTTGATGATTTTTAGGTGCCTTTTATTTTTTGTTTTGCTACAGTCATAGTGGGTTAAAAAGTAAGCTGCTAAACATCTCTTTTATTCCTAAGTCTTGTGAAGAACTTTACCCTGCTGAGGCTGGTGTTGGGCCTTCCCAGCTGGCTTCCTTGAGAACTGTTCTGTGTGGGTACCATTAGAGTCCTTGTATGAGACAAAAGGGCTCCATCACTTCTTCTTCTCCATTCACACCTGCAGGAGGAAGACAGCGCTGATGTGGAAAGCTTCTGCGTGGCAGTCACCTTCCCTTTATTTCTGCTCTCCCTTCTTTCTGGGTAATGAATCGGGGTGTCGTTAGCTGCCTGCCTCGTGTTCATCACTGTCAGCACTGGCAGGGTAACAGATAACGGCAGAGATTCAAGGCCACCCAGGGAATGAAGCCTGACAGGACCTCATTCATCACTCCCCTTTTAGGGGGTCTCTGTGGTTGCACCAGCATCGAGGCTATAATCGAAGCTCACCAGGTCGCGTGGGGGCCAGGCAGGACTGCTCTGCCAAGAAGCAACTTGAGCTGTCAAATCTACTGTGTAAATGAACTGTTTTCCTGGAGACAGTGTGTTCATAATTGTCTTCCTCCATGTAGCCCCTCAGTCTCCAAGATCTGCTCTCTATGTGGTCCCTCTCATTGCTTTCACACACACATCCAACCTCTACCATGGAGAGAAAAGGCTCGCCAGGAAACGTGTGTCTTTGACCTTGGGTATATTTAAACAGGCTCTAAATCCAAGGTTTGTGTTTTTGCCTTAACGAGTTTGAGTTTAATTTTCTTGGGCCAGTTTGGAATGACCTGACTTGAGAGTTGTCCCACCTTGTCCTTTATCCTGGATGGGTCCATCCTGTGGCCAACCTCCAGCCACACAGGCCCGTCCGTGCCTCCAAGACCTCTTCAGTCTTCTCAGTTCTCCAAGTGTGGTGCTGAACAACATGTCCGCTCTCCGTTTGGAGAGGCCACAGACATCTCCGGTTAGTTCATCACACCCTAAGCAGGAGGCATCATCCTTATTCCAAACTTCTTCATCTCTGTCTTCAGTCTCAGCAAGTGCACTGCAAGAAGACAAGATGCAGTCTTTAAAAATAGTCAACCTTTTCTAACGTCTGTCAAAGCTGAATGCTGTTGCAATCAACTTCTAAATGTCTCCAACGGTCACCCCACCTTCTCTGTCTCCTTGTGCCATGAATGTTTTCAATGTCTTCCTAAATGATTGCCTTCTCTGTACCAGAGGGAATTTTTTTAATCCCGACAGCTTGCTGACTTACTCCACCACTCAGTGTTCATCAGTGATTCCCCATTGCCTGATGGGTGTTCTCCAAACACCTTCCTTTGGCATTCCCAAGTCTTCACAATTTGGCCACTTTTGTCTCCTAGATTCTCTGCCTTGAACTTTGTAGTCTAGCAATACCAAGTTACCTGCCTGCCATAGAGCATACCATTTCCTTTCTTATTTCTGTACCTTTTCACATTGTTTTCTCTTCTACAAATATTCTCCTAATTCATGCCCACTCTGAAAAATTCTATGCCATGTTTGCCTCAGTGCAGAAACTCCTCCAACTCCCAGTCATTTGCTCTTTGTTATCAGACCATGTTTTCTGTCTACTTCCCGATAGAATTCAAATAACACTTACTGAGGGTCTCCAGGTGTCAGGTACCATATTGGTTTCTTTATAGAGTGGTATTGAATCTTCAAACTGGACCATGGGTCAATATTGTCAAACCAGTGACACAACTGATGAACCTGAGATGCAGAATGGCTTGTTCCCTCAAAGTGATGCAGCTTGTAATTGGCGGGAACAAGCTTCAGTTTTAAGTATGCGTGACTCCGAAACAGTGGTCCATTTTTTAAATTAAAAATGAGTTAGTGTGTGAGTGGCCCGGCATTTGTGTGGAGGTCAGAGGACGACTTGCCATAGTCCTTTCTTTCCTTCCACCTTTGGTAGGTCTCAGCGATCAGTCTCAGGTGGTCAGCCTGGAAGGTAAGCACCTTTACCTGCCGAGACATCACACGGGCTTGTTGGTTGTTTTAAAACATGTCCGCCTCTGTCTTCAAAGGAAACACGGCATGGTTTTGCTTCGTTTTCTTAGTGCTGAACTCAGTTGTTGTTTTAATATATAGTAGAGATTAAAGGAGACTGACAAAGGAGTCCATCTATTTGTAGGCACAAAGCACATCCTATACGTAACTCTGATTTTCATAGCAGTCCTAAATTATCAACATTGGTTCTGCCCAGGCCCCTGCCTTTTTAAAAAACAGCTGTGAAGGGAATGTCTAAACAACAAGGTGTTGCTGAGGTGGGTCAGGAGGGAGAATCAGTGCTTTCTCACTTCAAGGCTGTGATGATGTTAATCCTGATGGGACTTAGAATCACTGTGGAAACGCATGAGGCATGTACATGAGAGTGTTTCCAGAAAGGATTAACTGAGCAGAGAAGATGCACTGTGTGGCTGGAATCATTCCGTAGGTTGGGGTCCCAGACCCAATACAGAGAAGATAGTTGGGCTGAGGGCCAGCATGCATCCTCTTTGCTTCCTGCCTGGATACAATCTGACCTCCAGTGCTGCTTACTGGTTCCTTCCCTGTCATGGTGGACTGTACCCTTAAACTGTGAGTGAAATTAAATGGTGATTGAATCCTCTAATAACAATGACTGAACACCAAGCAAGGATATGGAGATGTTACGGCTTCAAGTCTTTCTGTGGTCATTATGTATTTTCCTCATCCAACTTTTTCTATCAAAACTCTGAGATCTCCACCCTCTCTTCTCTTCAGCCAGCCTGGTCTTTCACATTTCTTCATAACATGTCATGATTCCTTTCCTGCTCTCTGATTTCACTCACATCCTTCCCCTGGTGGGAAGTGCCCTCGTTGGCTGCTGCATCCAGCCCAACCACGTGTCTCTCAGGGGCAGTCTCAAGTTCCATCTCCCCCACAAATTATTCCCTGTAGCTCTATCCTTCTTGGTCTGACCAAATGAAGTGTTGAATCTCCCTCATAGTTTGGTTCTGGTTACATAACTCGATTGCATTGCCCTGCGCTGTTTTGCATCCTGTAATGACATCAGTATTCAACTTTCATTCCCAAGAACATTGCAAACCCTTTGACTAGAGGGCCAGGGGCTATATATTTCTTTTATTTTCCACACAGGGCACAGCACAATTCTAGGTGGGCACTCAATAAATATTTGCTGGATTAAATTGAATATGGCACAGACTATATCTAAAGCTCTGAAAAATTCCTTTTCATAAATTATATGGATCTTGACAAGAGGATTATTGGAGGGAGCCACTTGAATATATTCTTTCTGGGCAAACACCCATGAGATTTGCAGGGTCATAATGCAGTTTCTTGGACAAAGAAATGGCTAAGTTGGGATGTGGAGGCAGGCTGGGAGGAGGAAGGAGCAGCTATAGCCAGAGCGGGGATGGGGAGTCATCAGCCAGGGTGTGCCGCCTTAAAGGAGAGAGTCTGCAGAGAGCTTTTGCTCTGTAAAGTTATAAAACAATTTAATAATTTGACAATTGGGTTCTCATGAGTCAGGAGATTTGCTGAATAAATTCCTGCCAGGTCAGCCAAAAAATGCTGTTTTCAATAATATCTGCACAGGCAGAATGCAGTGTTTTAAGAGTTTTATTCATAAAAAGTGCCCATTTCTTTATACTTTTCCCCTTCCCCAGATCTCTCTGTCTCTGTCTGGCTTGATGTCTCTCGCACATGCATCGATATACCTACATACCCACTTTTTCAATATTTCCTGAAGATTTGGGGTGATAACCTCTTAGGAATAGACTTAGATTTCCTTTTAGGAGTAGACTCTTGAAGATCTTGTGATTTCTTTTACCCCTGTGTTGGATTTACTGTTTGGGTCTATGAAGGAACTATTTTTGGAACTTAACTCATTATGAAGAACATTGGCTTAAACTCACTGTTTAAGTGGGAGATGACATTTCCTCAAACGATTCTCAGTGGTTAACACAGTTCTGGGAATATTTCAGTATCCTTATGATTTTTTTCCCGTAACTGAGCATCTTCTCTGATTCGTATATTAGAGCCTCTAGACTATTCCAAGAGTACTTTTCTAAATGGTTATAAGAAGTTAGAAACCTAATATTCCAAAAAGTTATCCTGACCAAATTCTTGCTGCGAGTCATGTGGTATTGCAATCCATTTGATTGCAATGAAAACCCCCTTGGTCTCCAGGATAAAATGGATGCACATATCACTAGGGAATAGTTTCTGGTACCTCATAAGTAATATCTAATATCACACAAGTGTTTTCCACTGGGAAATATTTTTCTCTCTCCTTCTTCTCACTGCTTGATTTGAAGCAGTGACTGATTTCCACTTGGAAGCTCTCTCTTGCCATGGAGGAAATACTTCTATAGACCTGACAGACACTGTTGACTGACTGACCCATCTCAAACTCAAGTACCTTCACCCCACAGCTCAGCATGACCACAGCACAAGGTTATGGCCCATGGTTATAAACAGATGAGGCTGAGTTGGGCTTTGTAAACAGATGTGGCCAACCAGCCCCCCCCCCCCCCCGCCTTCTCTCAGTCTGTCTTTCAATAGAGTCTTATGGAATTTATGATGGCCTCTTTCTTTCAATAGAGTCTCATGTAATCAATCTATGATGGCCCTAAAGCCTCAAACTTGCTATGTTGCCAAGGATGACTTTGGATTTCTGATCTTCTTGCCTCCTTCTTCTGAATGTTAGGATTATAGGCATGTGAAAATAAGACTGCTTTTAAACGGTGCTGGGTAGCCAATCCAGAGATTTGTGCAAGCCAGACAAACACTCTACAATGAAGCCGAATCCCCTGACCCCCTTTGGCATTTTTCCCATCCTCTTCTTTCTTCCTAGGATGTGGAGCTGGGGGTGGGCTAGAGAAACAGCATCCATCTGGTAATGATCACGGAACTAAAAGTGTGAAGAAAGACGCCCATGTGCTAAGGATGGTGGACTCCAAAGGATGCAGAGGCTGGGTACCAGCTGAAAAAAAAATCCCTTCATTTTGAAATCATTATTTTTCAAGTTTCTGTTAGGATCCGCCCAGCTCAGTCCTAACTGATGTCAGTAGTCTCGTGCTCATTGCTGGTGATGGGTGGAAAAACCAATGGCTCTCTCTTAACTTCCACAAGAAACACATCCCCACTTAGTCAGGAGAAACTCACCTTAGACTCCCATTTGTAGAAGTATAGGCCAATAATTGTGCTGTTTCAAGACACCAAGAATGTGACATATTTCCTGAGCGATGGGAAACCAATCCTTGGTGGACTTGCTTGCTAGTTAAGTCCTTTGCCTCACTTGGCTCCCCACATGCCCGTGTCGTCCCCCCCCCCCCCCCCCCCCCGCTTCCACCAAGAGACTTATTCATCTTGCTAATCCCTGGAATTTTAGATAATAAAACAGGAATAGGCACTTACTCAAGCTCCTGTTCCTCGGTGTCAGGTGTCATTGCCCTCGGGTGCCTAGTAAATATAGTTGCTTTCACGTGGAAGACGCTCCTGCTGAGCCCACTCATTGATGTCCCTTCCCACCTTGAACTCGGATTGTCGTGGCAACCTTCTCTGTGTTCTCCACCGTGTAGGAAAAAAGCTCACAACATTCCATCAGCCAGAGAAAAGCTGGTCTCTGTGTAATAACATCTGTCTTCCCATGGCAGCCCCTCGTCAAGACACCACATGGTTTCCTGGCAAACGGAGTCTTGAGTCCAATTCACTTGTGTGCTCTGAGTCTGCTTTAGGTCCCCATCCGGAACTGAAACATTCTGTTTGACTGGGTTTCTTTCTTCTTTGTCTTCTCTTCCCATACTGCAAGCGTTCCCTCCCTCCCTCCCTCCCTCCCTCCCTCCCTCCCTCCCTCCTTCCTTCCCCCTTCCTCTCTTTTTTCCTTTCTTTTTCATCTTCCTCCCACTCCTGCCATGGATCCCGCTGAGGCTGAGGTGAGGTTACCCAGTGTTCTCAACTCTTGTGATTCCTGGTGATCTTTTCTCACTTGGTCTGTGAATTGCAGGCAATGTCACTGTTATGAGTTGGGGGCTGTGTTATTGAGGTTGCTTTTGGCTGTAGGTTAGGGGCCTGCATGGTAGGAATGTGAATGAAATTATCCTGAGTCAGCTATGTTCTCTCTTGGATTTCTGAGCTCTTCCGTCAAGAAGGTGTCACTCCAAAGAGCTAGTTGTGGATGGCTGTGGGGGTGGGGTGGTGAGGAGGTGGAATGTTCCAGAAGCTGATAAATGGAATCGAATAGGAAACTTGGAAGCCGTTGGCTCCAAATTCAGTCCCTAGAATTCAGTCCCTGGCACTTCATGAAAAGTACATAAGCTCTCCTTGGGAGAGCTTAGCAAATAGAGTTTCATTCAGCCCAGTGACTGAATAGTCTTAGAATCTTCCCACAGCCTTTGCTCTCCTCTCTCTCTCTCTCTCTCTCTCTCTCTCTCTCTCTCTCTCTCTCTCTCTCTCTCTCTCTCTCTCTCTCTCATAGACATGCAGCCTGTATGCCAGCTATGAAATTTCCGGCTTCCTTGGGGTCATTTGTCTTTGGTATGTAGGTACACTTTAGTGTCAGCACTCATTCTGGTGTGAAGGGCAGCATTTCCCCCGACATTTCTGGACATCCAGGGAAGGGACACGCTTTGGTACTCGGTGCTGCTGAGTTCCTAATGCCGCTCTGCTTTTGATTTCCAGTCTGCATTTTGCCCCTTTGGATATGACCTCTTTCCCTGCAGGATGCTTTCCCAACGAATCTGTGGCTATCCAGTGTCCCTTCTCCAAGTCCCACTAACTATGACATCGTGCGCTGCACAATGATTTACTAAAGATTTGGGGGTCAGTGGTGGGCTGGAGATCCAGAGGGTCTGTGTCCATTGAAATCCTTTTAGGCATTCCAGTCTACGTGCTGGACGTATCTGCCTCACACGTTACTGGTCCACCCTCTGTTTAAGCATTTCTGCTATTCTTGTTTACACATCTCTCATGAACGATGTACCTAGATGATGGTTCCTGCAGCTTTCTGAGTCACAGAGTTCTGTCTTTGATGGATCTGGCTCTAAATTTATAATCAGACATATCCATTCAATTGTGTCCCTGGATAAAAATGGCATTTCTGCTGCAAATACAGTAACTTTTTCTCATTTGCCAGGAATAGGGGCTGCAAATAATAATTACTCACAAAAACTAAAAAATAACATTTATATCCTATATGTTTATATGTTTTAGTGAGGTGATTATAGCTTTCTTTTAGGGTTTTGTATTTTAATTTTTTTTCATTATAATGATGATGTATTAGTCTGCTCTAGAATAAAGTAAGTACACCACAATGTTGAAAAATATAAACAAATGGAAAATTATTGAATTTAATCAATATATATGTACTGGCTGTTTATGTTTTGAAATATGAATGAATGTATTAACTTTAGAACTCAAGTTCCTAAAGGACACTGGTGATTTAGTAAGTTCTTGAAGGACCTGATGCAGCGTGGCTCATGGTAAATGTGGAATAATGTCTATTTGATTCACTTTCTTTAGCTGACATATTGGCAGGGTTTCAAGACATTAAACTGCTTTATGGGGAAACTTGATGGATTTAAGTTATTGTCCCATTATCAGTGTAAGACACAAAATAAAATACCCTTAAGTTAGGCCCAGGGGAATAGGACCTGTAAAGTAAGAATAACTTTGAAAAGATGGAACTGAAGAGATTGAAACAGATACCACAAGTATTGAAGACACACAAATACTGGAGAAAGATACAATAAACACAGGCCCTTTTGGACCCATTTTCTTTTCTTACTTCATCCATTCTGCTATCATTTTGCTAAATCCACAGTTCAGTTTGGACCAGCTGTTCCAGTGACAAAGCTTTAAATAAGGACGTAGAAATAACTGAGAAAAATGATGGAGTCATCTTTTACCATAATATATTTTCACAGTGCCTAACAGTTCCCCATTTAATCAGGAGATTGGCAGGACAGGGAGCAAGTTGGTAATTTGCAGTTGGGATGTAATAAAAATGTTATAATTCATGGATGAGACACCCTGACTACATTATGTATTATGAGTTTAACTTGACTTATAACTCTTTCTGGAATTTAAACTGTCATATCCAACCATATGCGTTGACTTTTATAGTGATTTAATGAGTTGTTTGGTGAAAATAAATGTTGACAAAGTTACAAAATTTTCCGACTCTATTCTTTTTTTTTTTCTTTGTTGTTGTTCCTTTTGGATCCACAGCTGGCCATCTTACAAGGACTCAAGGGTTCCCCTTTCCTCATGATTCATGGCTGTCATTGTGGTCCTTTGCTCTGTGGGGCTCATTTCTTACACTTGACCCTTGTGGACAGACGATGATAAAGAGAGCCCAATGACAATATATGGATTAATCTCCCGGGGCACCAAAATAATGTTATAAACACTGGAAATGTGTTTTGCAAAGCTCTTCCATCTGAGGTGTCAGTTGACTCTCCAGAGAGGTATCTTATCTTCAGGATGCGCTGGACTTCAGCTTTGCTTTGGGGAGGCGCCATGCTCTAGCAATTTGGACAGACGGTCTTCGCAATGGTTATGAGTCGATTGTCAGTTTGACAGAATCTGGAGTCACCTGAGAGCGGAGCCTCTGAGTTTACAGGATTATCTAGATTAAGGTCACCCCCTTAATTTGCTGTTGTAAGAGTGTGTTATCATGGCAACAGAAAAGAGGCAAAGACAGCCAGGACCTGGGTTCAAGGGGTGAGTGATTATTTTTAAAAACCAGTGCAGTTCCTGCAGAAGCTTGTAGGAGAAGCTCAGCTCCTGTGACTGATGCCATTGATACTGAAAAAAATGAAACAATGCCAAATCGTAGTAGTCACAGAGCAAAGAATCTTGTCAGATGAGCTGTAATTTGAGCAGACGCACATTTTACACTCATTAAGAAAAGTAAGGAACAACTAATTGGCTTATTATGTATTCTCTAATTGGCTCATCTCACTTTCAGTCATGGCATAAAGGAATAGACAGGAGACCCGTGTTTGTGGATTTGGCCAGGCCAGGGGGACCTCATGGAATTTCTCTACATGATAAAAATGATTATGTGTGTGCCATCACTTAGCAAACACCACAAGGAAAGCACTCACATTCTGTGAAGAGCTGCCTGTCCTGGCTCTGCGGCCGGGGGAAGGGGGAGGGCAACAAGCCTGCGAAAAACCTGCCGGAAATAAAGCGATCTGATGTGTAGGAGGGCTGACCTCCTTTAAGGTGCCTATCAGCTTAAGGAGAGATTGACTCACTCGTCCTCCAAGAAGCCCTTTACCTCACAGGGGTGGCATGCTTCTGACCCATGAGTTTCAGCCTGGCTACTTCTGTTTACTGTGACTGTACAGGGAAGTGGAAATCCACTCACCATTGCGTAGATGTTTGAATCAAATGGTACCCATCCCCTAGCCCCCGACATCCTAATTGCCTTGACTGTACATTTCACTTTTGGGATGTGGACTAGATTATGCAGTAGAAGGGGTAAGGATTAAAGTTGTCAAAGAAGTATTCAAAAGCATGTCAGAGATAATCCGAAGCGGTATGTGTGTTAGTCACTTTCCCCATTGCCGTTACAAAGCTCCTGGTGAACGAGGCTGACGGGAAGGAGGGTGCTTGCCTCTGATGTGAGGGTACCGTGCTCTGTGGTGGGGAGGCTGCCATCACACTGTGTCCCAGATAGGAAGCTGAGAGAGATTCGGGTATGCCATTTACTTTCTCTGTTTACTCAGCCTTGGACCTCAGCACATGGCATATTCAGGATGGATTGTCCCACCTCAGCTAAACTTCTCTGAAACACCCTCCCAGACATACCCAGCGAGGTTTGTCTCCTAGATGAGTCAGAAGTTCATCAACGTGACAAGCAGGATCAACTCTCACAACGTGTTGAACAAAATCTGCTAGAGATGTGCGTGCAGCCTATTGACAGTCGACACAGCTCTTATTCTTGTGTTTCCTTGTTTGAGAATTCTCTATGCAGCTAGTCCACCTAGTGAATGGATGGCTTGTTATTGATTGGTGTTTGGCTTTTCCAGTTTTCTATATTTTCTACCATCGCCCTCCTGTTTGATGTGTAGTTGGCAAAGACTTTCCCTCCCATTTGTAGCCTAGCTCTTTACTCTGGTGATTGCTTCCATTATTGCACAGAAACTTTTTTTCCTCCTTTTTTTGAGACAGAATTTCTCTATGTAGACCTGGCTGTCCTGGAGCTCACTATGTAGACCAAGCTAGACTTGACCTTGCAGAGCCCCTCCGGTCTCTGCCTTCTGAGTGCTGTAATTAAAGGCGTGTGCCACCATGCCCAGCCTACAGAAACCTTTTAACTACATCTAAGCCCATTTGTCAATTCCTGGGAATACTCTCTGTGTGCTGGAGTCCATTTTAGAAACGTTTTCTCTTGAAGTGTTTCCTTTGCATGTGTCTCCAGAAGTCTCCAAGTTTCAAGTACCATAGCAAGGCCTCTCATCCATTTTGGGTTGCTTTTTGTGCAGGGTGAGACTTCCGGATCTAGTTCCGTTCTTCTATGCACAGAAGTCCAGTTCTCCCAGCGCCATTTGTCGAAGAGGCTCTCCTTTCCCCAGTGCACATTGTTGACAGCATGGCAGAACTTAGGTGGTTGCAACTGTGTGGGTTTAGTCTCTGAGTCTCTTCTGCTCGACACGGCTGCTTTTGTGCAGGACCATGACGTTTGCCACTTCGGCTCTGTGGCACAGTGAGACTGACCAGTGCCAAGCCCCCAAGGTTGCTCTTTTGGGCTCAGGATTGCTTTGGCTATTTGCAGTGGGATGGAGTGGTGGTGTGGGGTTTTTGTCTTTGGTGCTTCCATGTGAAGTTCAGTATTTTTTTCTAGCTCTGTGAGGAATGCCCCCGGAATTTTGATGGGGATTGCGTTGAATCTATAGGTTGCTTTTGGTAATGTAGTCGTTTTTATAATATTAATTGCTAATCCATGAGCACAGGAGGTCCTTCCATCTTTGATGGCTTTCTTCAGCTCCTTTCTCTAGTGTTCTACACATTCCATTGCAGAGGTCTTCTACCTCCTTGATTAGGCTCATTTTTTGTTATCTTAGTTCTTTAAGGTGACCATGAAGGGCATTCCCCCTGATTTCTTTCTCTGGGAATTCATTATTGGCATAAAGAAAACTATGGATTTTATGTGTTGATTTTGTGTTCTGAGTTCTGAAAGTGTTTAACAGGTCTAAGAGTTTTTGGTGGAGTCTTTGAGGTCTTTCAAGTATAGGATTATGCCATCTGCAAATCAGAATAATTTATTCTCTTTTCTAGAAAAGAATTATTCTTAAGTTTAGCTTATTATTATTATTATTATTATTATTATTATTATTATTATGTCTATGTGGGTACACATGCCAGGGCTTGTGTATATGGCCTCTAAGGATTGAATTCAAGTCATCAGGCTTGTGTGTCAAGCCCCTTTACCTATGAGTCATTTCTCTGGTCCAGATAGTCTATTATATCCTTTCTTATTTATATCACCGTTCTTTTCTCTTCTTTCTTTCTTTCTTTCTTTCTTTCTTTCTTTCTTTCTTTCTTTCTTTCTTTCTTTCTTTCTTTCTTTCTTTCTTTCTTTTTGCTCTAACAAAGACTTTAGGCACTATATTGAATAAGAATGGAGAGAGTGGACACCCTCATCTCATTCTGTGTTTTAGACGAAATGCTCTCAGTTTTTCTAAACTTAGTATAATCCTGGGCATAGATTTTTTTTTTTTGTCTACAGCCTTTATCTACCAAAAGTTTTCTGGTAAATTGCCTTAGTTTGGAAGATGTGGGGAAGGAAAATCCTTATTTACCACTGATGAGAATGTGACCCTGTGCAGCTACTATAAAAATCGTGATGGCGGCTCCTCAGAGGGCTGAAGATCGAATTACTATAACATCCAGCTGTTCTACTCTGTGGGGTATACTGAAGGACTTTGAGTCAACACACCACAGGGCTCCCTCTTCTTATGTACTTCCCAGCCTGAGCCCAGCCTCCTGCCAGCTCTACATCCTCCACATCTTCTACTCATCAGCATCTGTCAGGGCTCTTCGCCACACTTGTCTCTCTGGGACTTCCCTCACCCAGGGACTGTGGCAGGCCAAAGTGAGGTTCCCAGACCCATGGATGTTCCTTGCTTCCAGGCCCCTGGGACAGCTTAGCTTTTTAACAACAGGCTGTCTCTAAAGATGACCCCAGGAGGCTCTCCTCTGCAGTCATATAGCTTGACAAGATGGGATTTCTCCTTGCTTCTGAGTTGCCTGTCAAAGGAAAGATTGTCTTCGAACACCCGAAACTGTATTTGGGATTTGTGAGGGCTGTGAGCATGTCCTAGGGATGGATGTGTTCCAAGGATTGTAGGACTGGCTTACCTTTCATTTGCCTGACCTTTGGGGAAGGACAGGGAAGTACATGGTTGACGCTGCATTTGACTGACTGTCTTTCACTGGGTTACACAGAAATAGCCTCTAGCTTGTCATCTTCCCTGGAAGTCCAGCGGGCCTGTGTTATTAAAGCACACTTGTTTTTGCTGTTGTCCTACTAAAATCCTTCCAGTGGCTTCCAATCTTACTTGCTGCAAACTTTCTGGTCCTTGCCTTGGCTCCGTTGTGGAGGCCCAGGAAGGTTTCCTAGTGAGATCCGAGCTTGCTTCAAGGAGCAGAGCTGCATTAGAGGATGGCTCAATCATGTGTGTGGTTACTAGGTGACTGGAAGGGTCTGCACTTGGCTAAGCTAGGGGGAGGTCTTCTGCTCCACCCCTTGGCATTTCTATAAATAGTCCTTTAGAAGATACAGGAAGGGCTGGTGGATAAGGATCCAGGCCCTCCTGAGGCTGTCATTTGTTATCTGTTTCTCTCCCCTCTATCCTTCTATCTAGTATCTCTTATCCCTCACTCCTCAAGAGCATCCTGTCTTAAAATCTGGGAGCCGGTCTCCCACCTGGGCTCCCACACTCCGTGGTCTGAAGCCCTGTGGGATTGGCCCCTCACCTCTTTGCCTCCTTCTTAAATGAACTTTTGTTTCTGTGTCATAAAATGGCTCTCTGGTCATTCCCTGTTGACATACAGTGCTCTCTGCCCTTATGACCTCTGTCCCTGCTGCTTCTTCTGCGGTGATCCTGTCCCCTAATTATCTACATGGCTCATTGGCTTAGTTCCTCCCAAACTCTGCTCAGATGGCCTCTAATCAGAGAAGTCTTCCACAGCCACTGTATACAAAAGATTGTATTCATGATTTTCTTCCCATCTCTTCCATTTTCTTATTCTTCTTCATAGATGATATAAGATATTCTTCTTCGTGGATTATCACTGGGTACTTCCTGTACCTCTCTGTCTTGATTTGTTTATTGCCAGCTCCCCAGTGCCCCAAGCATAAGAATGAGGGTAAAAACCTTATGGGTTTTGCTAACTTGTCCTGACAGATTGAATTTTCTTTTTCTTTCTCCCTTTGATGCTTTGGGACTGGGTCTCTGTGTAGCCAGTTGCCCTTGAGCTGAGAGTCCTCCTGCCTCAGCCTCTTGACTGCTGGGATTATAGGTGTGGACCAGCAAGCCTACTTTAGGTTGAGTTTTCTAAGATTCTCATTACAAGGTGTCACACCCTACATTGTCTTGTTAGAACACAACATTGACATTCTTCTTCTCAAAGGTGGAGTGTGCCTTGTCACCCCTCCCCCATCCTGACAGGCTGGTGACTATTGCAAAGAGATTTGGAAGGATAAATCTTAAAAGGCAATGTAGCTTACAGCTAGTCCTCTTGAGACTGTCCATCTTGGAACCCAGCTGCCATGCAGTGAATAAACCCAGGCTCCCCTAGGAGGCTATGTTTAGCTGCTTCAGATGAGGTCTTCAAGGACAGCTATCACTAACTGTCACATGTATGAGGAAGCTTGTGTGATGATTACAGGCTGCTGTTGCCATCTGGTTGGAGCCGGGTCAGATACCCCAGAGTTCAGGTGACCCCAGATAGTCAGACTGCAGAACCATGAGGCATAATAATAAAAAGTTTTTTAAAAGAATTTCCCCCCCCCCAGTGTTAAGAACAGGAGCTGAGACTTAGTTCTCTAACTGAGTGCTACATCTCTAGCCCTTGATTGTTATTTTTTGAGCCACTAAATTTTAGGATTTTCATTTAGTGTCAATGATACTCAGAGGGCTACTATGTTCCCTAGAGCCTAGGATAGGGCTCAGAACATACTTCTTCAATAAATATTGTTGTGCACAAATGCTGCCCTGCTTTGGAGGCAAATACATGCTGTTTTCATGACGGACACTTTTTTCTTTCAAATTTTTTTTTCCTAAGTGAAGAGCAAATCTTACTCAACTTACATAGATAAACTTATTTATGTATTACCCTCACCCATCGCTTCCCCAGTTGCTGGCCAGCAGGGAAGACTCCTGTGGGCAGTCTTCTCCACCAAATCCCCCATCAGACCCTGCAATCTACAAGACCCACTCCCTACTCCAAACCCACCCATCCCCTAAGTGGCTTCCTGAGACATAGAATCTGCCAGCTCTGATTGGACCATGAGCAGCTCCCTGAGACACAGAATCCCACCCCCATCCAATTAGACTAAGAGCTAAGATTAAACCAAGAGTGGCCCCTGAGACACAGACACAGCAAGCACAGAATGGACCAGGAGCAGCTTGTTCACACACAGGCACCTCTTGCACTCATTGGAGGAAGAGATAAATAGATGCCAGTGTAAAAATACATACAACAGTATAAAAAGCAATACGGCACCATCAGAACTTAGTGATTCTATAACAGCAAGACCTGAACATCACAACATAAAAGAAGCAGAAGAAAGTGACCTTAAAAATAACTTTATGAAGATGATAGAGGTCTTTAAAGAGGAAACGAAAAATTCCCTTAAAGAAATTGAGGAAAAGAGGGTTGGGGATTTAACTCAGTGGCAGAGTGCTCACCTAGCAGGTACAAAGCCCTGGGTTCCATCCTCAGCTTAAAAAAAAAAAGAAGAAATTGAGGAAAAGACAAACAAAAAATGGAAGAAATCAATAAATCCCTTAAAGAAAGCCAAGAAAACCAAGAAGAAGCAATCAAACAGGTGAAGAAAACAGTTCAAGACCTCTAGCAATGAAGAAGGCACAAACAGAGGGAAATAGAAAATGCTGGAAATAGAAAATCTGAGTAAACGAACAGGAACTACAGATGCAAGTATAACCAATAGAATACAAGAGATGAAAGAGAGAATCTCTAGCATGGAGGATACAATAGAGGAAATAGATTCATCAGTCAAAGAAAACACTAAAGCCAAAAATGTCATAACACAAAATGTCCAAGACATCTGGGACACCATAAAAAGCCCATTAAAAGGGGACACCATAATTGGGATAGAAGAAGGAGAAGAATACCAACTCAAAGGCACAGAAAATATTTTCAACAAAATCATAGAATAAAACTTTCCCAACTTAAAGAAGGAAATACCTGTGAAGATACAGGAAGCCTGTAGAACACCAAATAGATTAGACCCCCCCCCCAAAGTCCCCTCACCACATAATAATTAAACCACTAAACATACAGAATAAAGAAAGAATATTAAGAGCAGCAAAGGAAAAGGGCCAAGTGACTTATAAAGGCAGACCCATCAGAATAACACCTGACTTCTCAGTGGAGACTCTGAAAGCCAGAAGGTCCTAGACAGACATAATGTAGACATTAAGCGACCACTGATGGCAGCCCAGAATACTATACCCAGCAAAACTTTGAATTGTCACAGACAGAGTGAACAAGACATTCCAAGTCAAAACCAGATTTAAACAATACCTATCTGCAAATCCAGCCCTACAGAAAGCACTGGAAGGAAAACTCCAACATAAGGAAATTAGATGTTCCCACAAAAACACAGGCAATAGATAACCCCACAGCAGCAAATCCCAAAGAAGGAAAATACACACACACTACCACCAAAAGATAACAGGCATTAACAATCACTGGTCATTAATATCCCTTATTATCAATGGACTCAATTTGCCTATAAAAAGACACAGGTTAGCAGAATGGATATGAGAACAGGATCTATCTTTCTGCTGCATACAAGAAACACATCGCAACTTTAAAGTCAGACAATACTTCAGGGTAAAAGGCTGGGAAAAGATTTTCCAATCAAATAGACTTAAGAAGCAAGCTGGTATAGCTATCTTAATATCTAACAAGATAGACTTCAAACTAAAATCGATCAAAAGAGATTGGGAAGAACATTACATATTCATCACAGGAAAAATCTACCAAAATGAAGTCTCAATTCTGAACATTTATGCCCAAATGCAAGGGCACCCATAAATATAAAAGAAACATTACTAAAGCTTATATTACACATTAAACTCCACACACTATTAGTGGGAGACTTCAGCAACCCACTCTTATCAATGGACAGATCTGCCAGACAGAAACTTAACAGAGCAAAAGGGATCTAACAAATGTTATACATCAAATGGACCTAGCAGAACATTCCACCCTAACACAAAGGAGTATAACTTCTTCTCAGCCCCCTATGGAACCTTCTCTAAAATCAACCATATACTCAGTCACAAAGAAATCTCAAGAGATACAAAAAAATTGGAATAACCTGTATTTTATGGGACCACCATGGCTTACAGTTAGATTTCAACAACAGCAAAAATTACAGAAAGCCTACAATATCATAGAAACTGAATAATCTCAGCTGGAAAACCAACGAGTCAGGGAAGAAATAAAGAAAGAAATTAAAGACTTCCAAGAATTCAATGAAATTTAATATATAACATACCCAAACTTATGGGACACTATGAAAACAGTTCTAAGAGGAAAATTCATAGCACTAATACCTACATAAGGAAGTTGGAGAAATCTCACACTAGTGACTTAACAGCACACCTAAAAGCTCTAGAACAAAAAGAAGCAAACTCACCCAGGAGGAATAGATACCAAGAAATAATCAAATTGAGGGCTGAAATCAATAAAATAGAAACAAAGAGAACGATACAAAGAATCAATGAAACAAAGAGTTGGTTCTTTGAGAAAATCAACAAGACAGACAAGCCCTTATCCAAATTAACCAAAAGGTAGAGAGAGAACATCCAAATTAACAAAATCAGAAATGAAAAGGGAGAGCCAGGTGGCGGCGGCGGCGGCGGCGGCGGCGGCGGCGGCGGCGCAGGCCTTTAATTCCAGCACTCGGGAGGCAGAGGCAGGCAGATCTCTGTGAGTTTGAGGCCAGCCTGGTCTCCAAAGTAAGTTCCAGAAAAGGTGCAAAGCTACACAGAGAAACCATGTCTGGAAAAACCAAAAAAAAAAAAAAAAAAAAAACGAAAAGGGAGATATAACAACAGACAATGAGGGAATACAGAGAATCATCAGGTCATACTTCAAAAACCTCTACTCCACAAAACTGGAAAATCTAAAAGAAATGGACAATTTTCTGGATAGGTACTATATACCAAAATTAAACCAAGACCAGATAAACAATTTAAATTGACCTATAACTCCTATGGAAATAGAAGCAGTCATTAAAAGTTTCTCAACCAAATAAAAGCCCAGGACAGGATGGTTTCAGTGCAGAATTCTTCCAGAATTTCAAAGAAGAGCTAATACCAATACTCTTCAAATTGTTGCACACAATAGGAACAGAAGGAACATTGCCAAACTCTTTATATGAGGCTACAATTACCCTGATACCCAAACCACACAAAGATGCAACAAAGAAAGAGAATTATAGACCAGTCTTCCTCATGAACATTGATGTAAAAATACTCAATGAAATAATGGCAAACCAAATTCAAGAACACATCAAAAAAATTATCCACCACGATCAAGTAGGCTTCATCCCAGAGATGCAAGGATGGTTCAACATATGAAAATCTGTCAATGTAATCCACCATATAAACAAACTGAAAGAAAAAAAAAAACACATGATCTCATTAGATGCTGAAAAAGCCTTTGACAAAATCCAGCACCCCTTCATGATAAAGGTCTTAGAGATATCAGGAATACAAGGAACATACCTAAACATAATAAAGGCATTTTACAGCAAGCCAACAGCCAACATCAAATTAAATGGAGAGAAACTCAAAGCAGTTCCACTAAAATCAGCAACAAGACAAGGCTGGCTACTCTTCCAATATCTATTCAATACAGTACTCAAAGTCCTAGCTAGAGTAATAAGAGAACAAAAGGAGATCAAGGGGATACAAATTGGCAAGGAAGAAGTCAAACTTTCACTATTTGCAGATGATATAATAGTATACATAACTGACCCCAAAAATTCTACCAGGGAACTCCTACAGCTGATAAACTCCTTCAGTAATGTGGCAGGATACAAGATTAACTAAAAAAAAAATCAGTAGCCCTCCTATATATAAGTGATAAACAGGAAGTGAAAGAAATTAGAGAAACAACACCCTTTACAATAGCCACAAATAATATAAAACACCTTAGGGTAACTCTAGCTAAGCAAGTGAAAGACCTGTATGATAGGAACTTTAAGTCTTTGAAGAAAGAAATTGAAGAAGATATCAGAAAGATAATAGAAAGATCTTCCATGTTCATGGATAGGTAGGATTAACAGTAAAAATGCAATCTTACCAAACGCAATCTACAGATTCAATGCAATCCCCATCAAAATCCCAATAGAATTATTCACAGACCTGAAAAGAACAATACTTAATATGGAAAAACAAAAGACCAGGATAGCTAAAACAATTCTGGGCAATAAAACAATCTCTGGAGGCATCACCATCCCCGACTTCAAGCTCTACTATAGAACTATAGTAATAAAAACAGCTTGGTATTGGAATAAAAACACACATGTGTAAACACATGATTTTTGACAAAGAAGCCAAAACTATACAATGGGAAAAGGAAAGCATCTTCAACAAATGGTGTTGGCATACTTGGATGTCAACATGTAGAAGAATGCAAATAGATCCATATCTATCACCAGGCACAAAAGTCAAGTCCAAGTACACCAAAGACATCAACATAAATCCAGTTACACTGAACCTGATAGAAGAGAAAGTAGGAAGTACTCTTGAATGCATTGGCACAGGAGACCACTTCCTAGATATAGCACCAATAGCACAGACACTGAGAGCAACAATTAATAAATGGGACCTCCTGAAACCGAGAAGCTTCTGTAGGGCAAAGGACATGGTCAATAAGACAAAATGACAGTCTACAGAATGGGAAAAGATTTTCATCAACTCCGCATCTGACAGAGGGCTAATCTCCAAAAATATATAAAGAATTCAAGAAACTAGACATCAAAATAACAAACAATCCAATTAAAAAGTGGGCTATAGACCTAAACAGATAACTCTCAAAAGAAGAATCTCAAATGCCAAAAGATGTTTAAGGAATTGCTCAACATCCTTAGTAATCAGTTTATGTTGGAGAGGATGTGGAGCAAGGGGAACACTCCTCTTCTGTTGGTGGGAATGCAAACTTGTACAGCCACTTTGGAAATCAGTATGGCTGTTTCTCAGAAAATTGGGACTCAATCTTCTTCAAGACCCAGCTATACCACTCTTGGGCACATACTCAAGGAATGCTCAATCATACCCCAAGGACACACACTGAACCATGTTCATAGCAGCAATATTTGTAATATCCAGAACCTGGAAATAACCTAGATGCCCCTCAACTGAAGAATGGATAAAGAAAACGTGATACATATACACAATGGAACATTACTCAGCAGTAAAAAAAAACTGACATCATGAAATTTTCAGGCAAATATATGGAACTAGAAAATATCATCCTGAGTGAGGTAACCCAGACTCAGAAAGACAAACATGGTATGTATTCACTCATAAGTGGATACTAGATATAAAGCAAAGAATAACCAGACTACAAACCACAGCTCCAGAGAAACTACCTAACAAGGAGGACTCTAATAGGGACACATGGATTGCTCTGGGAAGGGAAAATAGATGAGATCTCCATGAGTAAACTGGGGGTGAGGGGAGACAATAGAAGGTAGGGGATAGGGGATGAGAACCTAAGGGAGTAGGATGGTTGGTCTGAAACAGGGATGGAGTGGGAGAGTAATGAAAGAGATGCCATGGTAGAGGGAGACATGATGGGGATAGCTAGAAACTGGGTGCTAATGAAGTCCCCAGGAATCCATAAGGATGACCCTAGCTTAGACTACTAACAATAGTGGAAAGGGTGCCTGAATTGGCTTACCCCAGTAATCAGATTGGTGAATACCCTAACTGTCATCATAGAGCCTCCATTCAGTAATTGATGGAAGAGATGCAGAGATCTACAGCCAAGCACCAGGCCGAGCTCTGGAGGTCCAGTCGAAGAGTGGGAAGAGGGATATTGTGGGCAAGGGGCATCAAGATCATGATGGGAAAACCTACAGTGACAACCAAACCAAACTAATAGAAACTCATGAACTTTGACGAATAGCTGTGGAGCTTCCATGGGACTGGACTAGGCCCTCTGCATAAACAAGACAGTTGTGTAGCTTGATCTGCTTGAGGGGCCCCCTGGCAGTGAGAATTGGGATCCATCCATGGTGCATGAGCTGGCTTTTTGGAGCCCACTACCTATGATGTGACACCTTGCACAGCCTAGGTGCAAGGGGAGGGGCTTGGACCTGCTTCTATTGAATGGGCCATTTTCTGCTGACTCCCCATGGGAGGTCTTACCTTGTTGGAGGAGGGAATTGGTGGTGGGTTGTCGGGGAGAAGGCCAGAGGGGCTAGAGGAAGGAAGAGAGGGAGATCTGTGGTTGGTATCGAAAATGAATAAAAAAATTCCTTAAAAAAAAAAAAGATATGGCTTACCAGGTGTAGTGCTGCATCTTGTAAACTCCATGGACATGGAGGCAAGAGGATCAGGAGTTCAAGGTCATCATTGGCTGAGTCCCAGGCCAGCTTGGGTTGTATTAGTCATTTTTCTCATTACTCTGATACCAATGCACCTTGAGGAAAGGAGAGTTCGTTTTGGTTTACAGTTCAAGGCTACATGGCCCACCATGGTGGGGAAGTCATGGTGGCAGGAATGGGTAGATGGCTGGTCACATTGCATCTGCAATAAGGAAGCAGAGGAGAATGAAGGTTGTGGGTGCTCAGCTTGCTGCTTTTTCCTTTGTATTCAACTCAGGACCCAATTCTGTGGAAAAGTGCCACCCACATTTTGGGTGGGTCATTCCCCCCCCCCCCCAGTTAACCTATCTAGATAATCACTCATGCACAAGCCTGGGGTCTCCTTTCTGTGGTGATTCCAGATCCCATCAATCTGACAGTTGAGGTTAACCATCACAGAGACCTTGTTACAAACAATACACAAACAAGAAGAGGTTTAACCATTTGTGTGTTGTTTTTAAATTTGTTTTTACCTTGATCATATTCTCTCTCTCTCTCTCTCTCTCTCTCTCTATATATATATATATATATATATATATATATATATATATATATATATATATATATATATATACACACACACACACACACACACACACACACACACACACACACACACACACACATCTTCAGCAGAGATGATGCCATTGAACCAGAAAATTCTTTGGCGTGGATAAGGCTGAGGTCTAGCGTACTCTATTTATGGCTTTCCTTTTTGCTACATTCCCCCCAGGCATAATTGCTAATCATTCACATTGGACATAGAGACTGTAGACTCATTCTAGCTTAGTTTATGGGACTGGACATTTTTAATATATATATTGGAGTTTTTTGTCTGAATCTGTCAAATGTTAATGGACTAGACATTGTTAATGTAACCTTGACTGTATATTGCATATACCTATTGGAGATAGTTTTTCTTGTATTAGTTATAAGCCTTTTTTTAATTTTAGACAAAAAGAGAGGAAATGTGGTGGTATTGTGTTCCCCAAAATATTGTGTACCCTAATAAATCTATCACCACAGTAGACTTTCAGATAATGGAAGCCTGCAACGTAAGGCCTTTGTCAAAGAAAAGAGAGAAAAGAAAAGAGAGAGAGAAAAAGAAAAGAGATCAGTCCCCGAAGTCATCATGACCCACAGGAAATGAAATTGCTTTAAAATGCGCTTTCTTTCTCTCAGGCAGAGAGGCCTGCCACACCCCTGGCTTGTGTTGCTGTCCTCTTCACTAGCTGGTGTCACCACAACAGAGACTTCCAGAGTAGAATCCCTAAAAATGTCACCTGTCTTCCAACGTTCAAACTCAACCAACTCAATTTGGCTAATTGGCATTAGCTGTGAAAGAGGGAAACATGGGTCTGGGGTCCTGGGACAGTTTCAAAGTGACAGGAAATGCCGTGTCTGTATCCTTTGATCTCGAGTCGCTTGTCTTTTTTCTTAGCTGTCTGTATTCTGGCAGGCAGGCAGCCTTTGGGGTACCTGCTTGACTGTTGAAGCATTAAACTCAAGTCTTGTAGAGATGTTCGGTGTAAGGTCCAGATAGCTGTGGTGCTTTGGCTTTAAGAACATGCTGGATCCCTGTGGGAAACGGTCACTCATCTCAGTTACTGTCCTGAGATGTCTAATCACCCATCTGTGCTGGCTCCAAAAGGACACTGAGAGCTGAAGCATGCCTCTGGGTAGGTGAGCCACTTCCAAACCTGCCACTCTTTGGACTTCAACCTCAGTGAGAGCAGAGACCCCTGGGGGTGGGGACTGTGTCTATACTCTGTGCCCTTCAGTCTCTAATCTTCATGATTTTCTGCGGTTTCCAGCGGCTGACAGTAAGTTTGCAAACCAGCATAGTGAATAAAGGCACTTTAGGAATTTAGAGTGTGCTGGAGGCGGGGGCAGAATACAGGAGCCAGAACTTAGGACCTGCAGACCACAGACTGTACAGCCTAGGTCCAAAGTCCCCCCTGCCCATTAGAGTCACATCCTCCTGTGTACTTCCAGGTGGAGCAGAGCCAAACACTTCCCCTAAGCCCTGCATTGACGTTGATTGAAATGCTATCTAGAAGTTTGGGATAGCGTTTCCCAGGCATGCTAGCTACTTTTCTCAAGACTGTGACCCAGGAAGCCAGAGGCAGAGCTTCTGTTGTCTTAAAGCTCAGGGGGTAGTCTACCAGGTGGGGGAGGTGTGGCGGCAGGAGTGTGAGGCAGCCCATTATAGCGCATCACTCACAGTCAGGAAGCAGAAACCAATGTTGAGCATGCTTTCTCCTTTTCATCCAGTCCTGCACCCCCACCAGTGGGCAAGTGCCTCCCACATTCAGGGTGGGTCTTCTCTGCTCAGCTAAGCCTTTGTGGAAACACCCTCACAGATATTGCTCACGGAGTATGTGGTGATTCTAACTCCCATCGCCTTGACGACAGAGACTAACCACCACAGAGGGGCTGTGATGTAGGAAGGGCTATTAGAAGACTGATCTCCGTCCAGTCTCTCAGAGGGAACTTCGTCTAACTGTTCCTAGTTTTCCTATCATCTTCTGGCTCATGACTTAGAGAAGAAACGTTTCTGTGGAGTAGATGAAGACTTTACCTATTTGTTTTACGCTGTGGAGGTTAACTCTTGTTAAAGTTCAAGTTTTATTTTAATCAGATTGTTTTCTGAGACAAAGCTGTTGACAAAGTGTATGGAAAGAGGCCTTCCTGAATTTTCTCTACAGGCTTCATTTCTGCCACCAAAGTTAATTCCTCAACAGCCTACTTACACTAAAAAAAAAAAAAAAAAAAAAAAAAAAAAAAAAAAAAAGACACTAGCTGTTGACTTACTAACTAAACAATACATTTCAGGCTGATGGGGCTGCTCCGAGTTTGGCTCTCTAGCACCCACGTAAAAACTGGGTGTGATGGTGTAGGCATCTATTTCTAGAGCTTGAAGGGTGGAGATGTGTATTCTGGGGGCTCTGTGGCCAGCTAAGCTAGTTGATAGAGTGAGTTGCAGGTTCAGTGGGAGACCCTGTCTCAAAAACAAGGTGGGGAATGATGAAGGAAGACATCCCAATGTAGACTTCTAGCCTCTACACCCCTACAAATGGATGAGTGCATCTGCATACATACAAATAGTACACACACACACACACACACACACACACACACACACACACACACACACGGAAAAAGAGAAAAGAAAAAATAAGAAAGAAAATATATTCTTCAGCCTTCTTCAATTGCATACTTTTTCATGCTTTCTACCATACGTCTTTATTTCCTAGCATGTACAGCAGAAGCATCAGAATTTGGAGGGCAAATCAGTGTTTACTATTTTTGTTTCTATGATGATATAAATATTTTTCACACTTGATCTGGGCATATACTGTTTACTTTCTTGAACGCATTTTCCTCTTAGATTTAATAACTCCTTAATTTTTCCTTTTGCTTAACTTTGTGCACATTTTTTTTTAGCACTTTAGTCCAAAACTGTCGTTTGTGAATATAATGAAACATATTCATTTTGAAGTAAAATAACAACTTCTGCCTACTATAAAAACAGGTAAGACATATCAATTGTGCTTTTGGGAGAGACTTCTTGCTCACAGCTAGACTGTGTTCCCTCTAAGAAGATTGCTTGGCTGTGCTCTGGGTTTCTTTATCTTGGATTTCTTTCATTTATTTCCTGGATTACCTGTGAGTTGGTTGCCTATTGCTGTGTAACAAATCACCTTAGCATTTAGCAGCACAAAAGGACCAGCTGTTGCTTTTTCTCACAGTTTCTGTGACTGGTGAATGCAGGGAGAGTCCAGCTGTATGGCTCTGCTTCAGGTTTCTTCCCAGAATGAAGTCATCCCCAGCTTGGCTTCACTCCCTATTACATCATCCCTCTCCTTGTCCTTCCCTTTGTCCTATAGCCCAGGCTGGCCTCAAACTCAATGTGTAGTATGGATGGATCTTGAAATTTGGTCTTTCTGCCCCTGAGTGCTGGGATTACGGGTGTGCACCACCACATCTGGTTTTAAGTCATGCTGGGTTGGAGCCCAGGAGTTTGTGTGTGCTCGGAATGTATTCTACCTCCTAACTGGGCTTCGTCCTCAGCCAGGCTTGTTTCTTCTAGTTGCATGTTGGGAAAGGTTACGTGGGATGCGATCTTTTTTAGAGTCTGCATTTCTGTATGTGTCTGTACGCTCGTCTCAGCACTGAGTGATGACCTCTGTGTGATTCATTTTTCCTGAGGCTTGCGCAGGCTTTGCTTCATGGCCATGGTTTCTAGAGTTGCTAGTCAGGTTGACGGCAGCCAGTCAGAATCTCTTTTGTCCTGTGTCTACTTTTGTCTTTTTGAACTTTTAGGATCTTTTCTTCTTCTCTTGCATTCTGGAGTTTTATATTTATGCTCTCCCTGTATATGTGTATTTTCCTGATAAAATATAAAATCTCTCAACCTTGAAGCCTAAGCTCTTATATCCTGCAAAGCTTTCTTATGTATTCATAAAAATTGAAAAATTTCTCAAATGTGTAAGTTACCTCTTTCTGGGGCTATATTTGCTCCATGTTGTGTTAATTCCTGATTTTCTAAGTAATATTTTTTTAGCTGTTTTTCTTTGATCTGTTTTCTGAAATCCTTCCTTAAAGATGTCTCTCAAAAATGTTTATTGAGTTTTAGACATCTGCTTTTGTGTTTTTAACACAACTTTTTGTTTTCTCGTATAGTTTGTTCTTCCATTTTCTTTCTATGAGCGTCTAATTGAGTGACTCTGAACTATTAGGACTTAAGAATGTAGCAAAAGCTGTGTGTATAGCGACAAGGCTTGTCAGGATTGGATCAATAATTTAGAGTCATTGATTGGAGCTATTCATTGATGGATATCAACACAGTATTTTTTCCTTGAATTGTTCACTTATTTATTGATGGATATCAACACAGTATTTTTTCTTGAATTGTTCAGTCTCTTCAGGGAAAAGTTACCCAATATTTTGCTGTGTGTGTGTGTGTGTGTGTGTGTGTGTGTGTGTGTGTGTGTGTATGTGTGTGTGTGTGTGTGTGGTGTGTGTATGTGTGTCTGTGTGTCTGTGTGTGTGTGTGTGTGTGTGTGGTGTGTGTGTGTGTGTGTGTGTATGTGTGTGTGTGTGTTGAGAGATGGTTATAAACCAGGCTGTCTGGATTATAGAACCCCCACTAGAGCAGGTGGGAAGAGGAATCTCATCACATCTTACGGGTGACTCCACCACGCCTTTCTGTTTTAGAGAATGTCCTCCAGTTCTGCTAGCATCCCTGTACCTGGAGACTGTCAGAGTTTACCCTCTTAGTAAATTGCTAGTGGAGAGAGAGAGAGAGAGAGAGAGAGAGAGAGAGAGAGAGAGAGAGAGAGAGAGAGAGAGAGAGAGAGATAGAGAGATTGTTACCTAACTGTGCCAGCTAAGCCAGAGGTCCTGGGGCAGAGGTTTAGCTGCTTTATAGACATTTAGCCAAAGCCTTCCCGTCTCAGATTCACCTTTCTTCTAGCTTTTGTTATAGGGGCTTGCTGGCTCCTGTTGGGGCAGCATTGACCTTGCAGTTTCTGCATGTAGAGGGGCATTTGTTAGAATGGCAGTTTTTAAGATATGGTCCTGGAATCTCTGGGGTCTGAAAGGTCAGAATGTTTTTATAGTAATACTAAGCCACTATTTATCCATTTCATTTTTATTTTCCTATGAGTATACCAGAGAATTTTCCCAAGGCAACATGACCTGTGCTATCACAGCAGATTGAATGCAGAAGCATGGCTGAGACTCTAGCTGACTTCTGTTAAAGAAGAGATTTGAAAAAAAAAATGTATATCAAGGCCATTTCTCTTTTCATGTGTTTTCCCTTTGGAAAAAAATTATTTTTCACAAAATATGTTATGTTAATCTGTACTGCAATTATTAGTACTGTTGAAAGAAATTAATACATAGATAATAAAGCATGCTTTATGGTTAATTATTGATTGTTATTGTTTGGGCCTTCTGGGTCCCTCAAAGGTGCATGTATTCAAGGCTTGGTCTCCTGGTGGCTCCTTAGGAGGTGGGGTCTGGTGGGAGGAAGTCAGGTCACTGGGGATGTCCCCCTGAAGGGGACATTGGGACCTTTACTCTTTCTGTCTTTGCCTCCTAGCCACTATGAACTTTTGCTCCACCATGTACTCACAGCCATGATGTTCTGCCTTGTGTCAGTCCCAAATAACGGAACCAACCGCCTTTGGACTGAAACTCCCGGAACGCGAGGCACAGTCGTATTTCCTGTGATTGTGTCATTGATTGTATTGGGCATTTCACTACAGAAATAGTCAGAAGACAACACCAACAGGGATAAACGCTCACGGCGTCTTTAATAATATTGGGTAGCATAGCTCGGCCCTTCTTTCCCTCACCTTTCAGTTGGGAGATCCCAAGACCCCAACTGTAAGAAAGCAAGTAACTCAGCTGACAGAGCGCTTCCTTTTTAGGAATGACATCCTGGGTTGGTCCCTGAGTAGGAGTGGTTGTGCACACTTGTTAGGTAAAGGCAGGGGGGGATCAGAAGTTCAAGGTCATCCATGGCTACCTAGTGAGTTCAGGACCAGCCTGAGTGAGATACATGGCTAAAAAAAAAAAAAACAAAAAACACATTCTACCTTTGGCCGGGGGCAGCTGAGAGTCTCCTGGCTCCGTTTCATGGTAAGCTGTGATCTGCTCTTCATTGCCTGCAATCATGATTAGGTAAATTGGTCTAATTGAGGGGAGATAAAATGGGTACATTTTTCAAATTCAGAATAAGCTGTTTCCTAATATCAGCTTTCTTAGTAATCAAGAAAACATTTCCCTTTAATAAGTGTTTTCTTTTGAAGTCATTTTGGATTTCTGGAAAAGTTGCAAAAATTGTACTCAGAGGCCCTGAGCAGCCTTTATTCCCGCCTCCTCTAGTGGTGGCATCTTTCTGTCTCTGTGTCACTGCAGAAAAGAGGATCGTCAGAACATAGTAAGACTAGCCAAGGCGGGTGGTGGTGGTGGTGGTGCACACCTTTAATCCCAGCATGCAGGAGTCAGAGGCAGGCAGATCTCTGTGAGTTCAAGGCCATCCAGGAACTAGTTAGTTCCAGGACATCCAGGTCTACATAAAGAAACCCTGTCTTGAAAAACAAAGCAAGCAAGCAACCAAAGAAAAACCCTCAAAGCCAATCAATAACAGTACAACAACAACTAGCCAATCCACAGACCTAGATTTGAATTTCATTCGTTTGTCTACATGTCTTTTTCTGGTCCAGGACCCAAGCCATATGAAGGGTGACATTTTGCTTTCCTGGCTTCTGGATCTCATATTTATAATTTAACTGGTGTGTGCTCTGTGGAGGAAAAAAGAGGGTGCTAGCATTGGCCTGGGCCCCATCACCTCCAAATCTTGTGTTTTCGGGAACTCCATGACATGAGGGCCTCAGTTCCTCTTCTGCCTTCTTATCATTTCCCCCACTCTGGTAGTTTCCAGCTCCTCTGTGTGCCTCATTCAGTTACCACAGGTCCACTGGCCTCCCATTCTGAGATCTCGCTTGTCCCCCTTCCCCTGTCCTTTGTGCCCTGTGACTTGCCATCAGAGAGACTTTCTTCCCTCTCTTCCAGTCTAGGGTCAAGTGCTCATCCTCACCCAGGCTCTGAGGCCTGGGAGCTAATGTGTGTCTTTATTCCTTTCATATTAATAGCGTTTAAATTTCAGGAAAGTACGGAGATAAAGGAACAGATTTAATCTCCTTGTTTAATTAGAAATCTGGTCCCGGATGCATAATCCTCCATCTGTACATTATTGCTTTTCAATTGAGAGCCTTATTTAAATACCTTTAATAATTATCAAAACAAAGCTCCATCATCATCCTTAAAACCTGAAGAAACTAATGGGAAATTATGGAAGAACAGAATAGCCTTTCCACTCACTTTATGGGTGTATCTATTTATTGTAACCAAATACCTCTGGGCCCCAATTAGAATATTTTTCTTGTAACCTATCTTGCATTTCTTAGCTCGGAATCCAAAGCCATGTTCAGAGACGTTCAAGTTCTTCAGGCTTGGCTGGCATCATGGCTCCTCCAGCTACTCACTGCTCGGAGATCAAGCGTGAGTCTCTCATAGTCTCCTCTCCCAGTTTCTGAAGGAAGGCTTGCTGGAAGGAGGAAGTGCTATCTTATCTGTGGTTCCCAGCTCTTAGCCGTCTCCTATCATTTTCCCACACTCAACCAAAAAGGAGGCATGAGATGTAGCCGGGTAATACTTTTCTACACTGAAAGCATTTGATTACTCTTGATTAATTTTCCTTGCATTAAAAAGGAATTAAAATGGTTTGTTACAGCTTACAGCATTTACAAGAAGACTAAAATGGTCTCTTCTCATTTCTTATTTTAAAATTGTCCCTTGGAATAGGTCCATCTCTTGTCTTTATACTTTTGCTTTGTAGTTAATTATGTATCTATATACATGTGTAGTGTAGCTGAAAATTGTACACATTGATGTTGGGATGGGGTGAGGCATGGGAATGGGATGGAGAAGGGATACTAAGAGGCATATCTTTACTCTTCTGATTTATACTTTCAAGGAAAAAGTTTGGAAGTATATATATATTTTTTTTTGAGACAGTGTTTCTCTGTGTAACAGTTCTGTTCTGGAACTTGCTTTGTTGTCTAGGCTAGCCTTGAACTCACAGAGATCCACTGGCCTTTGCTGAGTGCTGGGATTAAAGGTGTGCACCACCACTGCCCAGTGATTGGAAGTATCTATGAAGAAATATTTTTTTTTTATTGTAAGCAGATTCTTTTTTCAAACAATAGATCATGATTCTCTTTCCCCTCCCTTTCCAGTTCCTTCCACTTCCCTTCTCCTTCGGGCCCACTCTTCTTCTGTCTCTCATTAGAAAAGAACAGGCTACTAAGAGAAGACAACTAAGTATGACAAAATTAAATATAATTAGATGAAACAAAAACTTTCATACCGAAGTTGGACACGGCAACCAAATAGGAGGAGAAGAGTCCCAAGAGCAGGCAGGCACACGAGTCAGAGACCCACTTGTTCTCATGGTCAGGAGTCCCATAAACAGCTACTAGCGATATATGAAGAGGACCTGGTGTAGACCCATGGATGCCCTGTGCTTGCTCTTCCAGTCTCTGTGAGCTCATATAGACCTTAGTTGATTCAGAGGGCCGTGTTCTTCTGGTGTCCTCCAGCCTCTCTGACTCTTAGAATCTGCATTCTCTAGTTCATCTTGGAGGTGATAATGGGAATTTGTAACACTTGTAGTCAATTTTTTAAAAATTTTTTTCTTGTGTGGTGTGCTTATGGAGGTCTGAGATTGACATCAGGTATTTTCCTTAATTGTTTTTAAAATTATTATTATGATTATTGTTGTTGTTACTATTATTATTCTTTTTTGATATAAGGGTTCCCACTGAATCCTCATCTCACTAACTCGGCTGTACTGTTGGCCAGCAGTCTCCAGGGATCTTCCTGTTGCTGCCTTCCCAGTGTTGATATTACATAGGTACATGCTACCACACCTGGCCTTTATTTTTAGGAAGCAGTGTCTGAGATTTTATTAAAGATACTCTAATACAGGCTTAAGCATTAGGGTTAGGAGAAAAAGAGATACTCATAAGAAAGTCTGACCTGTGAAAATGTGGATTTGGGCTTCTCAAGTGGGCGTTTTACATGGGTGCTGGGGATCTGAACTCAGGTCTTAGGTATGTAAGGCACACACTTTATGATAGCTGTCTCCTATCTATCTAACTTTTAAAATGTAAAAGTCTACACTTAAAGAAATTATATGGCTTGATTTAAATAGGAATAATGATGACTACTTGCTTTTCTGTCTTCTGGGAAGGAATCATTTTCTGTAAATGAAATGATTCTATTCAGCGGGAACATTTTTAGGTTTGTGGGCCACACTTTACAGGCCACTCTCGCCTCGGTATGCATCAGTGTGACAACACTAATGGAAAAGTGTTCCTGTGCAGCTTTTTCATTGTTCCAAAACAAGCCCAGGCCCCTCAAATTTGCCAAAATAGCCTGCACGTCTCTAGGAAACATCTGCACCATGTAAACGTCAACACTGTCTCCTCTGCTAGGTGTTTACAGCAGTGTCCAATGACGGAAGATTTCTAATAATGCTGCATCCCAGGGCCCAGCCGAGAAGCACAGGGCTAGTGTCTGTGTGTAGCCACGTGACGACTGGTGCTCACTGGTGCCTGTGCCCTTGACACCAGAGGTACCGAGGTCATTGCCATGCCCGGTGGCGAAGTGCACAAGGTGCAGCTCCCACCACATGGGCACCCCTGTGCCAAGGCTGCTGGTGTTTCACGGTCTGAAGGCCCTGGTAGGGGGTTCGCTGGAAGAAGCATGGAGGTTTCTCTTGTCACAATGGCCATGAGTGTGGGGTAGAGGAAAGGCTGAGTGACAATCACATGCCATGCTCTCTTGCTTCCTTCTCACTTCTAGCTCAGGGCGTAGAAGTGTTCCATGGGCTCAGCTCTTTCCTATGGCTGGCGTTACAGTAGATTCTTGGAGAAGCACATGCCGGCACAGACACAGGCATCTTATAGTGTCCACGTAGACTATATCTGAGGTGAATGCAATTTAGATTAGAGCTGGGACTTTGTTCTAATTTCTAAAGCATTTACATTTTAAAAGCATAATTTAAAATGGAGGCATTTTCCTAATACAGCTATTGACCCTCCTGACTTTAGAAATTGCTCTTTGTAATTCTAGCACAGACAACCATGAAAACAAAGTACTCTTAAGCCTTGGGGGATTATCTTTAAAATAAAAACATAATGATGACTTTTGATACCTGTAAAACATGACTTAAATATAAATGCTGCTTAGGTCCAGAGGCAGGGTGTGAAATACAAAAGTAATTATGTGAGCATGGAAAAACCACAGTGAGTTTAACGGAATGAATGTGTGAGATGTGACATGCCATTCAGCAGAGGAAGTAGATGGTCAGTAGCAGAGACTGGAAAAGTCATGGAGAATCTCCCTTGGCCAGCACACATCTGACCAGGGACGGTTTGTCCTGTGTTAAATTTATCTGACTAGGCAATTTATAAAGCAGAACATTGGGGCTGGAAAGAGGGCTAACTAAGTAGGGAAAGGTGCTTGCCACCAAATCTGAGGACCTGGATTCCATTCCTGGCACCCACATGGTGGAGGGAGAGAAGCAACTCTGGCACATTGTCCTCTGACCTCCGCGTGTGCATCATGGCATGGGCATGCCCACATGTGTACATACCCGTACACATAAAATCAATTGATGTAATGATACAGAAAAAAGCACAGGATTTTATTTCTTCAGTGTTCTAGAAGCTGGGGATTCCCTATCAAGATGCTGGGGGTCAGTGTGTGGCGAGGGCTTCTCTATTCATGCGGTGCAAGGCAGAAGAGTCTGGGGGATAGAGCCTGTCATCAGAAGACAGAATGAGGAAGAGCCCTTTCATAAAGGCCCTCATGGCATCCACGAGGGCTCTGGTATCACAACTTTAGTCAGCCCCTGTGAGGCCCCCTTCTCCATACTGCCACATTGGTGACTGTCAACACAGGAAATTTGGAGGGACCATCCTTCAAAGCACAGCAGTGAGCATATTGTGCGTACATATATTTACGTACACGTGCACATGCTTATATATTTACATACACTTTTTTTCAAGACTTATATGTAACTTGGTTAACTTTTTTGAGACAGAGAATTGCTATATAGGCCAGGCTGCCCTCAACCGCAAAATTCTCCTGCTTCAGCCCTTCAAGTGCCGGAATTGGAGTCATGTATTAGCATGCACATGCTGTTTCAAGTTTTTAAATGTAGCTTTATCTGTAGAGACATTTGACAAATGTTTATAGCATTGTTATTCAATAGTGATATGCTAGGTGCTGTTTGTTATATAAAATATTTGCCCTCCAAGAGTATGTACATCCTCAAAAGAGAGGCACAACATTGAAAAAGGACAGACTAAGTACGTGGCATGCTGGGAGCAGTCAGAGAGAGGCTGGCTGTGCTCCAGGGGCTGCCAGAGGCCGGCCACCACAGACACCAGAGCACTGAATGGTCTGTGAAGAAACCAGCACCACTAATAAAGCTGCTGTCTGGCTGGACCCATTTAAAACAACAACAACAACAACAACAACAACAACAACAACTATGGCTTTATTTTCAAGTTCCATCTCTGTCTGTGGTTCTGTGAGAGGGAGTCAAGGGCCTGTGGATGAGAAGAGGGAATCAAATCTCCTGGAGCTGGCAGTTTCAGGCAGTTGTGAGCCTCCCAGCATGGCTGCTCGGGTCCAGACCCTGGTTCTTTAGAAGAGCCATCTCTCCAGTCCTAGAAAAGGTATCTTAAAGGAAGTGACAGTGAGATCTGTCCCGCCTTTGAAAAGGATGGAGATTGGGAAGAGGGACGATCTAGACAGAACCAGATTTAGAACTTCCTGACATACAAAATCATTTTTTGACACTTAAAAGTGGATTAAGTATATTTTGGCTACATACATATAACTATTAATAGCTCCAGGATTTTTGAATATTAGATATATTTATTTGTTATCATACCTATAGGTGATAATTATTATGACACCTGTGTATTTGTACTCACAGCCATTGAATAGGAACAGAAAAACAGTGTGCAGACATGAATGCTTGTATGGGAAGAACTCACCTGCCCCACCTCCACCAAGAGCCCAGGCTTTTCAAGAACCTACACACCATGTGTATGGGTATTAAATATGAAAAGAACACAGCCCACTGTGGCGTCCTTCGATGCTAGCTGTACCCATATGTCTCCTAAGATTCTTCTAGCCATTTTAAGATTTTCCTTTTGTGTTCCTTAGATCACAATGTAGGTCCATATCCTTGATAGACAGCCAATAACGTCTGAATCAAGTTTGGTACCAGGTGGTTTACGACTGATCTATTCCTAGCTCATCTATTTTTTACTCAGTCAACACTTACTAAGCTCAGATTGCATGCCAGGTATTGAGGAATTGGGTCTGAAGACACAATCTGTCTCCTGACAGAGCTCTAGTCTAGGAAACAAGGGGAAGACATCAGGGGGGACATGAGCTATGGCAGAGGCAAGAGCTGGTGGGATGCCAGCCGTGCCGAGGGGACATAGCAGCATGGGAACTCTTGAGTCCTCTCCAGAAGACACTACCAGGGTACTTACAATTTATTTAACCATTCCCTGATTTGTGGAACATGATAAAAACCACTTCTACTTCTGAATGTGTTTCTGGAAGAATTGAAAACAGGGACTTGGATAAGATATTTGTTCTCTCTATTCATTTTAGCTTTATTTACCATAGCCAAATGATGGGACTAATCAAATACCTCCTGACAGACAAATGTATATATGTGTTATATACATACCACAGAATATTATTCAACTTTAAAAAGAATAAAATTTGAACTGGGTGTGGTTGCATTGGCTTTTAATCCCTGTACTTTGGAGGCAGAGGACAGGTGGGTCTTTGTGAGTTTGAGGCCAGATAGATTTATATATATCAGTGACTCTCTGTCTTTAAAACAAAAAGGAATTCTGACAACATGACTGAAAGGCATGAGTATTTGCTAAGTGGTATAAGGCACAAACAATGACCAATGGTAGGGTTTAGATTTTTCTAACCTACATAATTTTCTAAAATATGGCTGGCCACTCTGTCACGGATGTGGAATCTGTTTCTCCCTTCCCCTGAGTTCTGGCAGCCCTTGGACTTGATTGCCTTGTTTGATAGACTGGCAGATGGGAGGTATGTGACAAGGTTAGGCGGTAGAAAGCCGTGAGCTGACATGCAGCAAGCTGTGGTTCTGGAGACCCACTCCTGGACCATTTCCTACAGCTGGATATTCATTCCTACAGACGCTTAGTTGGTTCACGTATCGACCTGTAAAACCCCAGGCTCAGATTCTCCCATACCTTCTGACCTTGGTCCTTTAAATAAAACCAATGTGTCTACAGTTAGAGTGTATTAACAGAACCCACGTGTTTTGCTTTTTTGTTCTCTTTGTTCAGAGTTCCCTCTGCTTACATGCTGTCCCTTGTCTCATCTTTCCCCAAATTCTTGATCATTCACTTTCATCAATGGGTCATGGGGCATTCGTTTCTTTGGTTTCAAGGGTTTTATCTGCTATGATCCGTAGAGTCTCTTCTGCGAGATATAGATGCCATAGTTGTCTGCTCCATCCTATCCCAGGCCAGAGAGATTTACCAGATCTTCTTTTAAAAAAATATTTGAGTATGATTATGGTGTAAGTATTGTGTGTGCATGTGTGTGTGTGTGTGTGTGTGTGTGTGTGTGTGTGTGTGTGTGTTTGTGAGTGTAGAAGTAAGAGAACAATCTTGGGTGTTTGTCCTTGTCTTTCACCTTATTTGAGAAAGGGTCTTTTGTTGTTTTCTGCTCCATATGCTAGGCTAGCTGGCCTCTAAGCTTCTTGGAAATTCTTTTGAGAGTATTTATCTGAATCCTCCATCAGCTTAGAAATACAAGTTAGAAAACTATGCTTGTTCTCTGTTTCTACTCTCATTCCTGTTAATCCGTCGCTGGGCTTATTTAGCTATATATCTACTTCACCTCTTATATTGAGAGTATTATGATGGACAGATTAGATGTTATTATGTTGTAAATGGTGAAGCTAGGCCTCTTTTCTTTAGTTCTTTTTCTTTTCTTTTGAGACGATGTCCCATGTAGCCTAGGCTGACTCAGACTCCCTGTGTAGCCAGAGATGACTTTGACCTTCTCATCATTTTGTCTCCACCTTGCAAGTGCTGGAATTACAGGCTTGTGGCACCACCCCTGGGTTTCACGGTGTTAGGGTTGGAACTCGGATTCAGATATACCTCCAGCCCCATAGTAGGTCCTTAGTATAACATCACCCCTTTGAGGATTCAGGGACAGTGATAGAAGAGTACTAAGTTAAACCTCCGTAGTTGAATCTTTGTCTTGTCATCCACTGTTACTCTGCTCAACACTTCCTTGAGAATTCCTTTGCCCTTGCATTGCTACTGTGAGCTAAACGTTTCACTGGTCAGCTTGTTCTAAGACCTTGATTTAGGCCTCAGTTCCTTAGACAATTTGTATTAATTTTTTTCTGTCTCTGTTTCCTAATTTGGAGGACTGAGGGAGGCAATACTTTTGGGAATTCTCTAAGATCTTGATGGGATATTTGTGATCACATTCACAGCTAGTCCATAAAAACATTTCTACAAACGGGAAACAGGTACCCCTGCCTCTAGGCACACAACGCTATGCCAGGGTGTGCCTGTTTTGAGTGGGGTATGGAGAGATCTACTTTTCATCTACTTGGCTAAAGCAGAATGACCACAGAGCACACAGCCATGTAGCCTTTTTGCCCTAATTTTCTTTATGGTGCTAAGCTACATAAGATGTAAGCGTTACTATGATATTTAATCTTGAATGTCAGCTTAGCAGGATCTAGACTCACCCAGAAGGCAAATCTTGGTTTGTCTGTGAATGAGTTCTAGATTGGTTGAGGTGGAAAGGCCCACCCTAATGTGGACAGCACTATTCCATGGCCCGGGGTCCTGGACCCTATGGAAAGGAGAACAGGAGTGAGCTCCAGCATCCATCCTTCTCTGCCCGCTCACTCCAGATGCAATGTCATCAGCTGCCTCTTTCCACCTTGCTTCCACCTCCACAAGGAGCTGCACCCATAACCTGTGAGTCCAAATTGACCTTCCCATCCCTCAGCTGCTTTTGTCAGATGTTGCCACAGCAACCAGAGAGCAACTAGTTCCCCTCTTACTTATTATAATTCAGTGGCATCAACACATTCTTGAAATTCCCCAGCTATCCCCACTGTCCATGTTCACAGCTGTCTTCACCTCATCAAAGCAAAGCTTTAATACTAAATAGTAATTCCCCACTTCCCTTTCCAGCAGCCCCTCACAACCACCATTTTATTTCCTCCCTAAAGACCCAAGGAATTCTAGCATTTGATTATTCATGTCGTGGTGTGTGTGTGTGTGTGTGTGTGTGTGTGTGTGTGTGTGTGTGTGTGTGTGTGTGCGCGTGCAGAGGCCAGAAGAGATCTTCCTCTATTTCTCTGGACCTTATCTTTTGAGGGAGGCAGGGTCTCTCTGAACCCAGAGCTACCCATTTCCCTTAGGCTGACTGGCAGTCAGCTCCTGGGACCTGATTGTCTCTAACCCTCAGGATGGGGGATACAGGCATGCATGGTGATGTTTAGCTTTTACGTGGGTGCCAGGATTTTGAACTCAGGTTCTCTGGCCTTCACAGCAAGTGCTCTTACTCAGCCATCTTCTTAGCTCAAGAGTTTACTTTATAATGATAAAATATAACTTGTATGCATACTAGGACTTTGTATTAGCAGTAATATCTATCATTTTCATCCATCTGTCTGTCTGCTTGCCTATCTACCTACCTATCCACCCACCCACCTACCCATCCACCCACCCACCCACCTACCCACCCACCCACCCATTCTTCTTCTTCTTTTCTTCTTCTTCTTCTTCTTCTTCTTCTTCTTCTTCTTCTTCTTCTTCTTCTTCTTCTTCTTCTTCTTCTTCTTCTTCTTCTTCTCCTTCTCTTCTCCTCCTTCTCCTCCTCCTTCTCCTCCTCCATCATCATCATCATCATCATCATCATCATCATCATCATCATCATTGTCATCTATCATTTATGAATCTACCATCTTTCTGCATTCACTCATCTTCCTCTTCCCACAGAGTAGCTCATGTGATGTTGGTTAGATAACACAATCACGCAGCCTCTTACATGCATGGTCTCAGTTACTTCATTTAATCCTCACATTGGTCCCACAGGGTGAGTTTCCCATCTTTCGCTTCAGTACTGAGTCATCTGGGTTAGTCAGTGTTAGAGCAGGATGGAGTCCCACATTTCCTAACTTACACACAGACTCTTTCCTGGTGTCATACCTTCGCACTGGCTTGGTACAATGGTTAAGCTTAGTATGAGACTGTTTTTTATTTTATGCTTTGCATCTCAAAACCCGAAACCTTCACGCTTCAGCCACTAAAACCGAACAAACCTCAAGAGGTAGCACAGGAAGGACAATGGGGCAGGCAGAGTTTGTCTTCTCTCGGATGGTACTCTAACTTCGGCTGTCAGGACACTTGATTTAAGTCACAGGTGAGAGGAGGCAGCATGTTCAACCAAAGGGCTATGGATTCTATAGAAATGAGCTAAGATCAATGGGGCTTAGGCTGCCAAAGGAGCAATGGTGGATGAGGGCATCTTTAGACCTGCAGCTTCAGCAGCCAGTCACAACCATTATTGTGGCTTCTGTATGTTGCTGCCTAGGTGTGTCACGTGTGATCGTCCACAAATGGAACTTCTGTGAATAGCTTGGTTGCTTAGCACAAGCGGCTTTTAGATAAATCTCATATATCTGTTCCATATCACTCTTTGTTGCTGGATTTCAAAATGCTGGCAAAACACTAGGGTGCTGAGATAATATCTAGCGCTTAGCTAATGAGTGTAAGTGTGGCCCGGATGGCAGTGGGACCGAGCCTGTACCACTCACAGCTACAATCCCGGATTTTAGGAACTGCCCAAAACTAGATACTTTCCTTGATAAGCACACACACACATATATATATATATATATATATATATATATATATATATATATATATATTTAGTGTGATGACTCATGCACTTCTAATGGCATTTTCCTAAGTGCATTGTTCAGATAAGCACTGCATCTTTTATTTTGGAGGCACTAGATTTAGGAAAACTTTGAAGTATCATTTCATAAGTCTAGGCCTTGAAGTATTTCTCTTAATATAGAAGATTATGTGACAACCCTCCATGTCACGTGACTGGCAGAACAAAGAACATCTGGAGTTGATGGAATTGGTGTTGAACTGTAAGAAAGACACTGGCCCCTTCTTGTAGCAACTGTAGGGGCAGCACGAACACACCCACTCCAGTCTGACGTCAGCTGTATCTCAGGAGACATAACATGATTTATGGCAACACTGAATCCAGATTACAGACAGCAAGAAGGCCCATATGGTCCTAGGTACTTTTTTTGGCAACAAATATGATTTATTTAACAACCTATGGCTTTAAACTCAGAGTCAGAGAATTATTTAAGGATGTGAAGGATCTTTAGATTTAGCCGAAGATAGTTGGTCCAATATTTTTGTTTTGAATAAAAAGAATTGATCCCAGAGTTAGCAGATGACTTGTACACTGCTAACTCCAAGACACTTGGGTGCTGTGAGGTTTACTCATCAGATCTTCTACCACTTCCCTCGTGCTAGATAAAGGAAAGCATTTTTAAAAAGATATTTGTTTTAAGAGATAGTAGATTAGATTTATTCAGAACTTTGAAAAGCAGGGCCTTGGGAGATAGCTCAGTCAGCGATATGCTCAGACAGAAATTCAGTCCCTAGAACCCACGTCAAAATGCTAGGTGTGGCATGTACTTATCATTTCAGTTCTGGGTACCTGGAGATAAGTGGGTCCCTGGGGCTTGCTGGTTGGCCAACTTCATCTGCTCAGCAAGCTCTAGGCCAATGAGATGTCCTGTTTCAATAAAATAAAGTGGGTGATTCTTGATGAATGATACCATAGGCTGACCTCTTGCTTCTACACGTGTGTACACACAGCATATACACACATATCTGCATACAAATATGTACTCACACAAACAGTAACCCTATACACACACACACACACACACAGAGAGAGAGAGAGAGAGAGAGAGAGAGAGAGAGAGAGAGAGAGAGAGAGAGAGAGAGAGAGAGAGAGAGGGAGAGAGTTATGTAAGCACTGTAATGTCTTCATTTTTTCCCTTTGATCAGCTTGGTGCCAAGGGAGTTTAGGTGAGTAGGTATAGTTATTGTTAACCTAGGTTATAGCCTAGGAACCCAAGGCTTATAGAAGTGATTAAGGACTTGGATCTGAACTGCACACAATGACCTCCCAGTGCCATCCCTGGGACCACACCCAGACACCACCTGACTTGACTGCTGCAGCCTCAGCTCGGGGTTGTTGGAAGGGAACACTGGCAGGTAACAAAATACTCACATCCCAGTGATCGCTGTTCTTTTCTCTTCCACACCACCGTCTTTATCCTGCTCATCACAACAGCTTTTCTTTTCATAGGCCTCAAACCTGGGGCAGCCCACATACTGCCTGAGGCTTCCCACCCCTGGCTCCCATTTCTTCTCAGATGCAGCTGCAGGCTTCCTTCTTGTTTTATTAATACTTTTGATGGTAAAGGTCCTTAGGGCAGACAATGTTATTTATTGTGTAAGCCTCTGAATGCTGTTGACACACGCATAAATATGAAAATAACAATGTCCTATTTTGACTGAAGGGGATTTCTTTGTAGTCTTTGTTCATTTTGCTTCTCTTTTTGGTGCTGGGGGTGGAAGCTGGTGCCTCCTGCATGTCGAGCGCTTGCTCTACCACTGAGCTGCACCCCAGCTCATGTGGTTATTCTTTACAAAGAGCAGGTCATTTGTTCGATTGTGATTGTGAGAGAGGTTATAAGTGGGCCCCTCTGTCTTTAAAAAAGAAAAACAAAACCTCTGCTCATTCTTTATATTGAGGGCAAAGATATGTATTTTCATTCAGCTTTTACTGGAGTTAGGCGCTGTGGAGAACATTTGTTGCATTAAGAGTCTTTCCTTATTTAGTTGAATGGTTTGCTGCTCCTGGCTTTAAATTTAAGAAAATACACCGTTTTGAGGTGACGAGCATAACATGAAGGTACTTTCTACCTGAAAGCATTTCTACAAAGAGCTAGAGTTTGATTTATAGTGTGGATATTGGTGGCGGGACGATAAATATGCAGCCCAGATTCAATTTTGATCCCAGCCATCCAAACCATACAATTTTCTTTTCTTCCAGGGTCACTCAGTAAGTGATATTTGGATGTGGCTGTAGATGTGGTGCCGGTTTGCTTTAAAGCGCAGCTCAGGCATGCCCAGCACCGCTAATGAAGCAGAAGCTGGGTGACTGAGATGCGTGTCCTACTGGGTGTCGCAGCCTCCCAGGAAAGTACTCTTGCGACTCCTGCTGCTGGGAGGGCATGTCTGGGCCTTTCTGAAGACCTGGTCCAGGATGTCCACTAAAGTCTATTGCAGAGTCATTGAGAACTCTGCGATGGCGTTCATCTTCAGTGAGGGAAGAGCCAAGCTTGAAGAGATTGATTCAGGAGCAGGTGGGAAGGCTCTGAGTTTGTGCCCTGCGTTTCCCTCCCATGTGCAGTCTTTCTGAACTCATGGCTAAAAGCAAAAGTCAGATTTGTTTATTTATACTACCCCCAAATAGAAACTACACAAACCATAGGAACTATCAAGAGAAGGAGTTGTCCATTTCACTTCCCTGCTCACCGTAGACCATGCCTAGAGGGGCTCCAGGAAGCTTGTTATGTCTTCCTTCTCTACAAGGAAGACAGCTCCAGCCGAGAAGGAGTAGTTCAGCTCTTGCTCTATAGAGCCTTGTGGTGGTTTGAATGAAAATGGCCCACATGGACTCATGGGGAGTGGCATTATTGGAGGTGTGGCCTTGTTGGAGAAAGTGGGGCTTTTCTGGAGTAGGTTTGGCTTTCTTGGCGGAAATATGTCACAGGGGTGGGCTTTGAGGTTTCACATGCTCAACCTAGGCCCAGAGTCACTCAGTTTTCCTGCTGCCTGCTGGTCCAGATGTAGAACTCTTGGCTCCTTCTCCAGCACCATGTCTGCCTGCATGCCACCATCTCTTGACGATAATGAACTAAACCTCTGAACCTGTATGTCGGCCCCAGTTAAATGTTTTCCTTTATAAGAGTTGCTGTAGTCATGGTGTCTCTTCATAGCGATAGACACCCTAACTAAGACCAGCATCATCAGCATCACCTAGTGCCCCCTCACTGAGAAGCCCCATCTCCTGGGAGAATGAAGTAATGCTGTCTTGGGGCACTTGTCATATCTGTGTGTTTCTGTAGAAGCTGCAGGACTGAGCTTCCCTGCAAAGTTACCTGACCAAGAACTGGCCCTTTCCAGTTAGAAAGAAGAAGGCATTAGCATGCATGTGTGTATGTGTTGCATGCATGAGTCTATGCAACTCACAACTGCATTTAGTGTTTTTTAGTTTTTTTTCAAGTGATCTTAAGTTTATTGCAGCCTCTTAGCTTGTAAGAGCATGGCCTTCTACCTACAAGTAGAATCCAAGGCTGTGCTAAGGGGTTCCATGACTGATAACACCCAGTCACCTGCCCTTTGCTTTCCCTGCATGTTCAAATGTGTCGTCTAATGATCTGTGTTGTAGCCTTTCACTATCTGGTGATGCTCATGTTTTCTAGTGTCACCGTGAGCCTCTGCTAAGTCCTGTCCTTGTCTTGTCTACTTGTTCCTCAGCTTGTTTTTATTGATGGAGTGCACGCCTCAGTGCTCCTTAAAGGTTGGTAGCCAAGCATGGTTTTAGTACCTGCAAAGAGAACCAGTCACAGTTAGAGATTAGTCCTGTGACAAGTGCTAATGAGACCGGACACAGACATAGAGAGGAACATATTCAAATGAGGCCATTATGTCTCATTTCCATCAGAAACTTGAAAACCTCAGAGGGATCAAAAGTTCTATGTGATTTCTTCTTCTTTTTTTTTTTTTTCTGAGAGAAGATAATTGTTCTGGCAGTAAAGACAAAGCCTCAGAGATTAGCAGACAGTTGAAGACCAGGAGCATATGTGATGATCTTGCTAGCCAGTTAGGTCAGGGTTAGCTTGAAAAAGCAAAGAGTGTCTTCTGTTTTCCCAGACTCTCCTTTGCTCTGTAATGATTCGGTCTCTCCCTTTCCATCTGATAATACTCTCTTCATTCTTTACAGCTTAGCTCGTTGGCAGTGCCTCCCCTATGTCCCAGGCAGGGTTAACCATCTCCTACCCCTTACCTGGAACTTCCATAGTAGCCTGCAGGACACAGCTGTATTATGTTTACCAGGAATCAGGACAGAGTTGCAGATTATTATGTAAAGAACTGGATCATAAACACTTCAGCTTTTGCTGTCCATATGGTCTTTGCTACAACTATTCTACTTGGCTGTCATGGGGTGAAGCAGTCACAAGATATATATGTAAATGAAGCAGCCTGGCTGGGCTCCAATAACATTTAATTATGGACTCTAGAATTTGGGTTTATATACGCTGTGTGTGGCATGAAATATTCTTTCTCATTTCATTTTTTTCTCTTATACATTGAAAACTATAAAAGTCAGCCATAAAAATACGCAGGGAGTTGGCATGTGGGCTTCACCTGCCCACCTTTGGCATGGGACAATTGATTTGGATGTATGTCTTCATCTTCTTATTTGACCATGAACACGTGGAGCTCCGTGAGGGCATCCCTGCCCCAGAGAATATTGTTCCTGCAACTGGTAAGAATTTAACAAATTTAACAAATATTTGCTATGGGAATGCTTGTATGAGAGCACGCTGTAATAATATTTCCCAATATTTGTTGAGCACTTATGATGATGCTAGGCCATTTGACAAATGCTTTATTTGCATTTTCTCATTTAATTTTGTTATCTAGGAACATTAAAAGCAATGATTATCATTCTATTCTGCTAAACACTGTGTAGTCTCCTTCAATCCTCTCAGTAACTCTCCAGGGACTAGGTCCTATTCAGGTCTTTCACAGCTCAGAGAAAACACTCTTGGAGAGAGTGTTTGTCCAAGATAAGAGGGTTGAGATGGTTGACTTAGTTGTCAAATTGACACGACCTAAAAATACCAGGGAAGAGAGTAGGTGTGAGGACTTGTCTACACTGGGTTGGCTTATGGGCATGTCTCCAGAGTTTGTCTTCATTAAGTTAATTGATGTGGGAAGACTGAGCTCACTGTGGGCATCCTCTGCTGTAGGGACCCAGGACCTAGATGCCCCTTTTCATGAACTTGAGCATGAAGCATGTTATGGAACTGATGTGGCTGACTATGGACCAGTGTTGGTGACTTTTTTCATGCCTTTTCCACCCATTTGGCTGTATCTAAGGACTATAATGGTTGTTTTCTAACTACCTGTGTCATGTTTGGAATGCTGCTTCAACTCTTTCAGGCCCATCTTCTGCTAGAAGAGCAAAGAAGTTTAATTGTAAGCTGCCAAACATCTCCTCTTGTGATAGGCTTCTGTACCTTGGTCCTCTGATATTTTCTGGTTATTTATTGCCATTGCATGTCTTAGTTCTTCTCATAGTCCTTGGCTACAGAAACTGCGGGTGCCATGGGCTTGAACTTAGTGGGGAGCAAAGAAGAAGGAACCTAGAACAAAGAGGCTCATCTAGCTCAGACATTCTTTAAGCCCCCAAAATGGTTGCTTTAAGAAAATCTACTTTTCTGATTTTGTTTTTTGATGTGATGCTAGCTTTTCCATGATGGAAAAAAAAGTTAACAAAATGACAGTTGTGACAGCGTCTTCTGTTTCCATAGCACTATTTAAAAGCAACTTTGAAGACAGTATTTAGTCATCCTTCCAATGTTCCTTTGAGATAGATAAGCGTGATTTGTTTTTATTAGAAGATCATTTTACATAGTTACAGAATGGGGCTTTCTTTGTTTTAAGCCAAAGGCAGTGATTGGTCCTGAGATTTCAACTTCAGGGTGACTGGTCACTTCTCAGACAGATGGCCATGGTTCTTGGACACACACACACACACACACACACACACACACACACACACACACACACACAGAGCCAAAGTGCTTTAGAACTTTCAGAAATTTAAAGATTTATGTTATTTTCCATTATGTGTATGTGTGTGAATTGGTGTGTGGGTATGTGCATGTGAGGGCAGGTACCCTTAGAGACCAAAAGTGCATGTTGGTTCACCTGGAGCTGAATGGAGTTGAATGGCCCAGAGTGGATGCTAGGAACTCAACTGAGGTCCTTTGCAAGAGCAGTAAGTGCTGTTAACTGCTGAGTTATCTTTGCCCCATTTTCAGAAATTTAAAACACATTTCCCATTTAACATAAATATGGCCTTGATATTTAAAGATCCAACGTCCTTGTTTGACTGATGTGTACATCAGCCATTTGAATGAGATGGAATTGGAAGACCCAGCTCATTCTAAATAAACATTTGCTGAATAAGTAGAGGGACAGTTGGTGCAGTGTTTGGAATGCAGGCAGGAAGGGATAGAGTGGCAACTTCTATGCCGTGTGGCCAGAGTACTGGCCCCCAATAACTGTGAGGGTGAGACTGGTGGTTTCTCTAACATTTGTTTAATAGACAAAATGGGATGCATATTTTAAGATGGCGATCTCTTTATCTGCAGGTAATAAAGTGTTCTCAGAGTGGCAGAATTCCTATAAATAAAGTTAAAAAATCTTGCAAAATTTTGCACAAACCAGCCTTTCAGACAATGAACAACTGCCAATTTTACATAAAACTAGACAAGTCTTTGCAACAGGAGCTTTTAGCATTCTTGTATAGTTATTTTCACAAGCAGAGCCTGGCAAGCAGGACAGGTCATTGGTAACAAGAAAGAAGAATAGAATGTGTTTGGGGGACCTCCCATTTTCCTTTGGTACCGACATCTCTACATCTTTCATTACTCCACAAGAATGATCTACTTATGTTAACCTCTCCTTTTTAAATTAAAACCTACTCATTTATCTATCTATCTATCATCTATCTGTCTGTCTGTCTGTCTATATCTATCTATCTATCTATCTATCTATCTATCTATCTATCTATCTATCTATCTATCTATCTATCTATCTATCTATCTATCATATGCATGTATGTGTAGATAGAGAGCATGTCTGTGTCACAGTGCACATGTGGAAGTCAGAGGACAACCTGTGGGAGTCCTCTGCTTCTACCCATGTGGGTCTCAGGGACTGAACTCAGGACATCAGGCTTGGTGACAAGGGTCTTTACCCAGAGAGCTACCTCATGAGACTCAGACTTAACGTGTCACCTCAAAGTCCTGTGTTGGAAACGTAATAGCTCCCTGCCACAGTGATGGTATTGAGAGCGTGGTGGGGTTTGGGTCAGAAGGACTCTCCTCCTGTGGGGACCAAAGGGCTTAGGGGATGGTTTTGATATCTTTTCTCCTTCCGCCTTCTACCGTACAAGGATGCAGCAGAGACCCACACCAGACACTGACGCCTTTATCTCCGACTCACAGCCTCTAGAACTATGAAAAACAGACTTGAGTTCTTTATAGCTCATCCAGTCTCAGCGGCAGAAAAGAGAGTAAGTCCGCAGCCTTCCCACAGCGTTCCAAACTCAGGACGGCTCTATCGCCAATCCTTTCTTATCGCCCTTGTTTTTCCTTAACTAGTTAACTAGGGCATAACTACCAACCCCATCTGGTGTGTGTGTGTGTGTGTGTGGAGATCAGAGGAGGACATCGTGTGTCTGTGTTACCACTTTTTGCCTTGTTCCTTTGAGCAGGGTCACTTGCCGAGCTTGGAGCTAGGCTGGTAGCCAGCAAGTCCCGTAGTTCTCTCTCTCACCTCCTGCAGTGTTAGGGTTACAGGTGTGTGTGTGTGTGTGTGTGTGTGTGTGTGTGTGTGTGTGTGTGTACAAACACACGCAGACTTTCACATGGGCGCTGGGCATCTGAACGCAGGTCCTTATGCTGGGCAGTGAGTGCTCTTACCCACTCAGCCATCTTTGTAGCCTCTTCAAGAACTTCTATACGCGGCAATCAATCGGACACGTGAATTCATATTATGGTATTAATCAGTGCTAGGCTTTGGGATTTTATGGATAATGAAAATGCTGAAAATTTTGAATTGTCAGATTTTTTTATTCAGCTTATAGGGCCATAATTTTATGAAATAAAAGATAACTGAGTGACTTTAAATTGGGAAAAATAGTCTAGCTCAATAGAGCACTATTTGCAAATTTACGCTGATGTGTATTTTTTAAAAAAAGGCATGTTCTAATGGATTGGATTCAATGAAATTTCAGTATTCAGTATTATGTGATAAATTCACAGATAAAATTGTCAGTTGAACAATCTACACCAGAAGGTCAAAATCATCTAACATGATGTGGAATTAAAACTTTTTCCTGGAGTCCCTGTCAAACATCACATCTCATAGGGGTGAATTTGACAAAACTGTAAGCTCCATTTTAAAACTCAATTTGAAATGTTCTAGTTGAACGGAGCAGCCTGGGAGCTCCAGATCAGAATCTGTCCCTGGCTTTTCCGGCATCCTCTCTTTGGATGGGAAACCTGAGAAAGGAAGCCAGGAGGCGGGAGTCTCCCTGACACTCTGCTGAGGGGGGGCCACAGACCGACCCGCCAGCATCTGTTGACACTCTGGAGTGGGGAGTGTCTTTTTCATCTGACCTGGGGTGCTGGAAACAGAGTGAGGCTGCCCCTGGAAACCTTCTGCTCTCAGCAGGCACCTTGCAGGCTCCCCTAGACTCTGAGCACTGTGTGAAAATACCCCCAACCTTCCAAGGAGAATTTGCATTTGAAGAGCTGACTAACCAAACAAAGTCCAAGGCCTCCATTTTTAGGGCAGGCGGTGGTCTTTAGAGAGTTGGATAAGAGTCCAAGCAATTCTTTCCACAAACCTGTATAAAAATTATGTGCGTTCGGGGCTTAGAGTACAGTGACCCTGTGTTAGAGCCTTAGGTTTTTTTTTTTTCTATTGTGCACCATTCCTTCCTATGAAACCACATACAGATGTGGTAGGCAGAATTACAACATGATCCAAACTGATTTATTGTTGCAGTAAATTACAGAACAGCTGGAATATCATAAAATAAATAATTTCCTTTTTCACTTTGAAACCATTATGGAGTCCAACCTCTCAGACCAAGGCCTCCTCCTTAGATGGTAGTGAAGAATCCACACACTGTAATATGATACAGCGATCCTGCAGGCATGCCAGCTGTCCATCTGCTAAACTTTCTATGTTCTAACTGAGATGTTGAGTAGAGGCCGGGATAGTTCGTGCTTTCATATAACCTTGACCTCAAATCCCTCCACAGGTAAAAGGCATATGCTTTATGAAATGTAAGATAGACTGTTTATCTGAAGTTCTTTTCTTTTGTTTGTTTTTATACAAGGTCTCACTTTATAACCTGTCTAGCTTGGAATTGACTATGTAGACCACACTGGTCTTGAACTCATAGCAGTCCACCTGCCTCTGCCTCCTGAATACTTGGATCAAAGGCATGCATTATCATGCTCAGATATGTCCTTCATTTTTACTCCAATATATTCAATATTATCAGGTGTGACTTCTGTTACATGCACACACACACACACACACACACACACACACACACACACACACACACACAATTATAGACACTGAATGCTTTCTCCTCCTTTGGACATCCTCCCGCCCCTGTGTGTGTGTGTGTGTGTGTGTGTGTGTGTGTGTGTGTGTGTGTGTGTGATGTACATACATGTGGAAGCCAGAAGTAAATGTTTCTCCACTCTGTATTTGAGACATGGCATTTTACTGGGACCTGGGCTTGCTTGATCAGGTTAGGCTGGCTGGTCCACAAACACCAGGGAGCCTCCTCTCTCAGCCTAACCCCAACACAGCTGGTTTTTTTTTTTAGGGTACAGAGGAAAGGATTCATTTGGCTTACATTTCCACATCACAGTTCATCACTGAAGGAAGTCAAGACTACTCTAACAGGACTGAAACGTGGAAGCAGAGTTGATACAAAGGCCATGGAGTGGTGCTGCTTACTGGCTTGCTTCACATGGCTTATTCTATTAAAAAGAGTTCACCTTGCTCTTTTTTTTATTAAGATTTTTTTCATTCATTTTACACACCAATCAAAGATCCCCCCTTTCCCTCCTCCTGACCCCCAGCTTCTCCCTTCCAACCCACCCCCCACTCCCACCCACAAGAAGGCAAGGCCTCTCATGGGGAGGCACATCCAGTAGAGGCAAGTCCAAGCCCCTCCCCCTGCCTCAAGGCTGCACAAGGTGTCCCACCATAGATAGTGGGCTCCAAAAAGCCCTCTCATGGACCAGGGATGGATTTTGATCCTACTCCCAGCCCCTGCCCCCGCCCCTGCCCCCAGCATATCAAGCTACACTACTGTCTCACCAAGCAGAGGGCCTAGTCCAGTCCTATGCAGGCTCCACAGCCATTGATCCAGTTATGATCTCTCACTAGTTTGGTTTGGTTGTCTCTGCAGGCTTCCCCATTATGATCCTGATGCACTTGCTCATAGAATCCCTCTTCTCTCTCCTCAACTGGACCTCTTGAGCTCTGCCTGGTGTTCAGCTGTGGGGCTCTGCATCTGCTCACTGGAGAAAAGCTCTGTGATGACAGTTAGGGCATTCACCGATCTTATCACTGGGGTAAGCCAGTTCAGTTCAGGAACCTTCTCCACTATTTCTAGTAGTCCAAGCTGGGGTCATCCCTGGGGATTCTCCCTAGCACTGGGTTTCTCTGTCCCCATGATATCTCCCTCTATCATGGTATCTCTTTTCTTGCTTTGGGAAATCCCTATTCCAGCTCAACCATCCCATTCCCTTATGTTCTCATCCCCTACTGCTTACCCTCTATTGCCCACTCCTCATCCCCAGTGTACTTATGGAGATCTCATTTATTTCGCCTTCCCAGAGCAATCCATGCATCCCTCTTTGGATCTTCCTTGTTAGCTAGCTTCTCTGGGGCTGTGGTTATCCTTTGCTTTACATCTAATATCCACTTATGAGTGAGTACATCCCATATTTGTCTTTCTGAGTCTGGGTTATCTCACTCAGGATGATATTTTCTAGTTCCATCCATTTGTCTGCAAATTGCATGATGTCATTATTTTTCTCTGCTGAGTAGTACTCCATTGTGTATATGTACCACATTTTCTTAATCCATTCTTCAGTTGAGAGGCATCTAGATTGTTTCCAGATTATGGCTATTATGAATAATGCTGTTATGAACATAATTGAGCATGTGTCCCTGTGGTATGATTGAGCATTCCTTGGGTATATGCCCAAGAGTGGTATGGCTGGGTCTTGAGGATGATTGATTCCCAATTTTCTGGGAAACCACCATACTGATTTCCAAAGTGGCTGTACAAGTTTGCACTCCCACCAACAGTGGTGCTCCTAGCACCTCCCCTCCCCTTTTTGTGGCCTTCCAGGCCCTTTGACATTCAGCTGCAGCTCTGTCTTAGGAGTCAAGATGGGAAAATCTTTTGTTCATAGAGTCTCCAAAGATGGATAGCTTAGAATTACTGTGTTATTGAGTTTGGAGGTGGTGGCATAGGTTGGGCTATATTATTTACATTTCAAACATACCTACGGAAAGAATCAAAGCACCAAAAAGTTATTTCAGCTTAACATTTCTAAAGGCTGTGATGAATAACAGAATCATATATTCATGGGTTGATAATTATGTAGTATGAGAAAACCCCACATCTCCCAGCTGACATGTATTACTAAAAAGAGTGATTCAACCCACAGGACACAGGAAAGCATTATTGGGATTCTGTGTGAGGATCTGTTTTTCTTGGGGGGAAAAAAACCCAGAAGCTTTTCAATTCTAAACACTGCAATTTTTCACAAATTAACTGTTCCAGTTAAATGACAGGACAGTTTAGCATTGTCCATTCTGGTTTTGGTTTTATTTCTTCTGGAGTGTTACTCTTGTCCTGTCTTGGGTATCTCTGCTTTAGAGAGAGAGAGAGAGAGAGAGAGAGAGAGAGAGAGAGAGAGAGAGAGAGAGAGAGAGAGAGAGAGAGAATTGTGTGTGTGTTCAGAAAAAAGCTGGCATCATTGTTTTACTTTTTTTTTGAGATGGGTTCTTTCCCTGGGGTTTGCTGATTGTAAGCAAGGCAGAAGTTAGCTCCAGGAATTCCCGTTTATGCCCCTCAGGCACTGGGATTTCAAGCCTGCATCACTACACCAGCATTTTACATGGGTGCTGGGAACGGAAATCAGTTCTTCATGCTGTAGCAGGTACTTTACTTAACGAGCTATATCCCTTTCCCTAATGTTTCACCTTTGACCCTTTCCTTTTCTTGAGCCAAGATTAATGCCTTTTTGGGTTAAGGGTAGTTACTTTATTAGCTGCCTGGCTGGCTTTAATAATGGGATGCTGGTTTCCACAAGAATCAACAGAGCTTCTGTGTGTGCGGGGGGGGGGGGAATGTGTGCTTGTATGAATTCGATTGATGTAGTCCTGGGCTCTGGTGCAGTCAGTGGGGCTCAGAGATGCTGGCTCAGTGATGAGGCTGCTTGCTGGAATCACTTCTTGCTCTTCTTTCTCTGCTGGGGACATTTATTCAGGAATCACTGCCATGGCAGGCTGAGTGAAAGGGGTCACCTTGGTGTGTATGAAGCATCGGCTCACATCTATCAATCCCAGACGTGGGCATGTTTAAGCCTGCAGCTTGAGAAGGGACAGACTCATTCTCTTGGTTGAGATTTATCTGATGGCCGTTATCAATCGCACTTAAATCTCACTCACCCACCTGCAGTACCCGCTGTTATCTAAGTCCTCCTTTGCACACTTCAAGTATGGTGGCTGCAGTCACGGGAGGAAAAAGGTTGAGTGGAGGTCAGGCCTATAAAAACATCAGCAGAAAGCTTGGGTAGGTTGAAGAATCAGCATAAAAACATTTTAAAACCAGTTTTTCTCTGTCCTGCTGTCTTGCAAAAATCATTTTTCTCCAAAATGAACTTAAACCCAAGTAAAAGTAATGCTAAAAGTCAAAGTCACATAACCCCCAAGTGTGTGTTTGATTGCACCCATCTTCCATGTTGAGAAAAAGAATTATAGCATGACTCTTTTCTTTTTGAGTTGTGTTTTCTAAAGAGTTGCCACTTAAAACAACCATCTCCTACCAGAGATGGAATAGAAATATTCAAAGTGGAGCCTTTTCTCTCTGGCTTCTTGAGGCTTGGCCACCATCAGAACAACTTAGAAGCAAACTGTGGGCCATAAAGTTCATGGCCAACAAGCACTTCAGAGAGACTAAATGGTCATCAGTGTTCTTTATCCTGGGTAGGAAACAGAACCTACAATAGAATTTCAGGAAAAACTGGCTAGAGTATACAGTTTCACCTTAGTTTTCTTTGAAGTTGAATCAGAGCCCATTTTGGTGGTTGAAAGACAACTGGATCCCTTAGATTATGCAAAGAATATTGAAATGTATGTATGTATGTATGTATGTATGTATGTATGTATGTATGTATATATGTATGTATGTATGTATATATGTATGTATGTATGTATGTATGTATGTATGTATGTATGTACATAAAACCACTCAAGGAAACAGTAAAAGGATTGCAAGAAGAGAAGGAGGAATTGGAGAGACTGTAAGGGTCAGGCTGGTGCTGTCACACATGAGTCAGGAGACAGACAGTCCAGCTGATGTGGGGAAGGAGGAACAATTCGCTGCCAGTGGGCTTGCAAACGTGTGCAGCCACTGTGGAAATCAGTGGAAATTTCTCAGAAAAACCAAAAGCTGTAACCATATGACCCAGCTACGTCACTCTTGGGCACGTACCAAAGGACTTCGTCCTACCACAGAGATACTTACACATCCATGGCTATTACTGCTCTGGTGTAAAGAACAAGGAAATCCAATCATCTGAGGTGTCCATAAACAGATGATTGGATGATAAAAATGTGGTACATAGACACAAAAGGACTTTGTTCAGCCATAAAGAAAAATGATATTATGAAAATTTCAGGAAAGTGCATGGAACTGATAAATAAAATATTAAGGGAGGTAACCCAGGCTCAGAAGGACAAATACAGCGTATTTCCCCTCAAATGAGGATCTTTGCTTCTAATTTTCATACATGTGTATTTAAGTTCCAGGAGTGAGTGTGTGTATAGTTCATGATATCAGAAAAGAGACTGTGAGATTTGAAAATGTGGTCTTAAAGAAGAGTATGGGAATGTGGGAGGGTAAGAGAACATATGTGTTCTGATGGTGCAAAAGGGAACACTGGGGGTGGGGCGGCATGGTGGATGTGCAGAATGGGGCATGCGCAGAATGGGGCATGCGCAGAATGGGGCATGTGCAGACCGGGTAGGTGCAGAATGGAGCGTAATCAGAAGGGAGGACCATTCAAATCCAAGTGTGGATGAAGACCATTACTTTGCTAATTAAACAAAAAGTGAGCCAGAGTGAGGACCCACAGAGGGAGTTTCATGGTGATTGGAAGATTGTCAAATCTTGGAAAGAAAAGAATGACAAGGGGATTAGAAAACCCCAGACCCGCCCTTCCCATGCTTGCAGTAGGAGGCAGCTCGCTTCCTGGAGCACCAGGTCAACCCAGTGCTTCCTTCACTCGAGAGAAGTCTGAATGTTTGGCATCCGGTCCCAGTTCCTGGCATTCCAGAGCCTAGCACGTTCTCTTACGCCAGCGTTTCCCATGCTCATGTTGGTGGTGAACATCCTACACAGGCCGCAGCACAGCAGTGGGGGGGGGGGGGGGAGGCGCCTCTCCCACGTTAGTGTTAGGAAGGGCTCCTGGGCTGCATTGCAATACGCTTCTGGTAACAGTAAGCCGCGGACATTTTAGTGTTATAGACTCAGGAGTTTTCTGTTTTTCAATCCATGCTAATTGTCCGTTGTAGGGTGGCTAGGGGATTTTCCCCATCATCTTGTCAATCTTCCCTGGAATGGCACCCTGTTTCATGTTTTCTGCCATGGGTGTTTTCACGGCGTGTGTGAGTCAACTACCCATCCCAAAATATCAGAGATAATCAGCGTGGAGATGGCTCTTGGTTTTAGGGGTTTCGGTCTGTGAACAACTGGCCCTATTATTTGGACCACATCATGGTGGAGAATGTGTAGCAGGATAAAACCAATCATCCCACTGCTGGTATGCTAAAAACAGTGAAGAAACATTCAAGGCCACTCCCCCAACAACCTAAAGACCTTCCATGATGCCCCGCCTCCTAAAGATTCCACCTTTCCCAGTAGCACACCCCAGCAGGGGCCAGGTCTCCAGCACATGAGCATTTGGGGGGCGTTCTTATCAAACTATAGCACAGGTGGGTGGACATGTTGCTAAATACTGGGCAGCCGTAAAACAGACGTTGCCAACACAGCAGTTTCTGAAAGCCGTTTCCTGTCTATTCGTGGTGTAGCCTTCGTTTTGGTTTTCTGTTTCCACAGTAGCATTCCTCTGGGTACCAAGTTCTGAATGTTTCAAGAATGACTAGCTTATGCTGCATGAAGGAGGTAGCTCGGTCAGTAACCTGCTTGCCATAGAAGCGTGAGAACCTGAGTTCAAAGACAGATGCAGCAGTGTGCCTGTACCCAGGAAGAGGAGACTGATCCTTGGGGCTCAGTGCCAGCCTGAGTAGCCTGGTAAGTTTCAGGCCAGAGAGAGACCCTGCCAGAGATCAACCTTGGTTTTTGGAGGCAGAGAAAACTCTCAGTGTCTTAACTGACAAAGGGTTATTTCTCGATGCTATTACCACAGTTAGCATGGACTAGGAGACCCAGGCTACCGGACGCCACGTACACCCTATAGATAGTTGCCCAGACTGACATCTCAGTTAACTGTTGTTGTATAACAAACAGGTTTCTGTCTTAACAGTGATGAAAATAGCCATTTATTTATTTATTCACTATTTCGCAACTTGGCTTGCATTTGACTGGGCAGCTGCTGTTCTGACCACTGATGGACGTTCAGTCACTTGATGGGTTGGCAGGGCATCATTTGGTGCTAGTTGGCCTCGTTTATGTAACTGGGGCTCCCTGGGAGAGCTGGGTCTCCTCCAGCATCTGCTATTACATCTTTAATGAAATCTAATCTGGTCTGGAGTACATGTCAGCATTGTTCCAAGTAAGAATGAGAGGTCAAGTGTCAAGGCTTCATGTGGGCTAGCTCAGATAGAAGAGGAGAGGAGACACATTCCAATTCTTGATGGGAGAAGCCTCAGAGAATTTATAGCCTTTTTTTTTTTTTTTTAAGTCCACCATCAAAGGAAAATGAGACTGGAGGATATCATACACCTGCTCTTAAATCCGTGTGAGCATGCCAATGGTCACATTCTCTCCTGTTTCCTAAGCTCCGGCAAGTCGTATGTGACCATGCTAATTTCAAGGGAGGTGGGGAAATGAACTCACCTTTGTTAAGAAAGTAGAAAGCTGAAAATATTTGGAAATTGGGAATAATTATGTCAATAAGTTTTTCGTTTTTATTGCCGAGTGTGAAGCCTTTTATGGTTAAGAACTGATGGCTTTCCTGAATGGATTTTTGGCAGTGTATTGCCCAAATATCAGAATTAACCAATCAGATCCAAGACTTACATCATCTTTGAGTGTTTGTCTGGCTTCTATGTACTTCTAATGCTTAATCATTCTGTAGGCCTTCATAGATTTAGAAAATTTTGCTTATTTATTTTATCAGTTATTTATGACTGTGGCATTAGATCACTTTGGATATACTTTTTAACATTTTCTCATGTTTATCACATACAGATAATATGAGCCATCAATCTATCTTATTTCCTTAATTGAAAAATAAGAATGCAATTAATAGATACACGAAAGCGATTAAACAGACGTCAATCTTGGTTCTCACAAGTTGAAATTTAATAGAGCAGTACTCTTTCTGATATGGACTTTGAAGAGGAATCATCATGGAATACAGATTTATGGGATGAAAGGCTGATGTCGATGGAGGTAGGTCAGTGTGAGTCATACAGTGCTCTTAACTTTTCTTGAGGAAATCAAACAAACCACATCAAGATAGTTAACTACAACTAGGTAGATATAAAAACTTTGCAAACAAAATTCACAAGTCCAACTTTAGCTGGAGTGAGAGAGTCTTAACAAGCTGTTGAGAAGGCAGCTGGCAGGGTGAGGCGGGGAAATCTGCAAGGCTAATGCGGGATAGGAATAGTGTAGTCGGAGAGAGGAAGGTCTCGTGAGCCCGGGTGTTCAGGCCCCGGCTCTGCGGTTTCCTGGCCGTGAATCTTGATGCTGAGAGTGTCAAGGATGGCTCCATTCCATACCATCCTTGAGATGTCAGTGGTACATGACATGATATGGCCCTTGGAAGGAACCCAGGAGCAGTCTTAACCATCTCCGGGCCTGGAATAGAAACACATGTGAGATCCTTTCTCTCCCTCCCAACGCCCCAGCCAGATGAAGGGAGAGGGGTTGGGGGGTTCTTGGAAGAGCTCTAAAAAGATTGAAGGAGCTTTGGCCCTTGATTGTGTTGTGTAGCAGAGCCCCATCATCCTTCTGCTCCTGCATCAGGCTGATGCACAAGCAGCAATTTGTTGTCAAGTTGCTAAGACTTGGGGTGTGTTGGTCACAGTTGCAAGTGCTGTTCTACTACGTGTCTACATGCATGATGTTAGGTGAGTCAGTCCTTCCTTCCCCGGGCTATGAGCTGGAAGAGCTAACAACCACTTTATGACGATGTTTCTGAAGACTAAATGAAATAAAGGTTTCAAGTGCCTAACAGGATGCCTAGCAGGTGGTGAATACTCGGTCAAAGGTCAATATTTATTGTCATTAGTATTTCTAATTGGGTTATACATTGGAAGGTTAGTGTTTCATCTTTGCTTTCTGTCTCCCTTCCTCCCTCCCTCTTTGCCTTTCTTCTCCACTTTTTTTCTTTCAGACAGGGTATCATGTATCTGAGTCTAGTCTCAAATTCACTGTGTAGCTGGAGATGACCTTGAATTCCTCATCCTCCACCCTTCACCTCCTGAGTGCTTACAGGTGTGTGTTACCAGGTCTAGCTTGATGTGTTGCTGAGGATCGAACCCAGAGCATCACATATGCTAGGCAGGTACTTACCAACTGACTTACGTCTCCAGATTCCAGCATTTCCTTTTTGAAGTTGGATATAACAACCTTTAAAAATATTTGTCCATGTGGATGAAGAAATTAATTATGATAGATATCTTGGAAAGACTTATGCAATTATTAGCTTATTGTAGGGTAGGCTGGACCTTTGCTTAAGGGAGAAAATATGGAAGGATGATTGCATTTTTGAAGAGACTTTGTAAGTCATGTGAAATTGGAGTCCCTAATCCCCTGAAGTACTGGACATTACTAGGTGTTGGGCGCCACCTGAGCTGATTATCAAGGTCTGTTCATTCTAGGCACTGCGGAGGTGATCAGAGCTGTCAGCTCACTTTGTTCTCACAGGCTATGTGGAAAGCCAGTACACCGTTATCTCCACTTTACAGGCAAGGAAACTGAGGCACTGGCTCCAGGATGGACAGTTCGAAACTGTGTTGCCGCCTGATCTAGTTTATACAGGCAGAATGCATGCTTGGTGTCTTTCCTTTGGTTCTGTTGCTCTGAGAAGATACTCTGACAAAAACAATTTTGGGGGAAATTGTTTCTTTGGCTCACATTGCCGGGCCACAGCCCATCATCGTTGGGAAGTCAGGGTGGCAGGAACTTGAAGAAGATATGCACCTTCCATCCACAGGAAGAAGAGAGAGCAATGAATTTATGCATGCATTCCAGTGTTCAGCATAATGTCCCCTTTTCATTCAGCCCAGGGCCCAGCCTGTGAAGTGGTGCCATTCACATTCAGGGTGGGTCTTCCCACCTCGATGAACCCAATTAGGAAAACCTCTCACAGGTGTGCGCACAGGCCACCCAAATCCAGTCAATTCCTCATGGAGATTCTTCCTAGCAGGTTCTAGACTGTGTTGCATTGGTCATTAGAACTAACCATCACACTTCGTACATTTTTAGAGACCTACATCACAGATGTATAATCAGAGCCTTCTGGACAGCTGTTAGAGCCTTGATCCACTAAGATATTCAAATCCAGCAAGAGGAGAGCCAGCAGCCACTTTGGAGCTGTGAGACACTAAAATGGAACTGGTGTTCAAGCTGGCTGAGAGACAGGCAGGACCTCCGTTGGTGTGGTCCTTAGTTTGTAGTGTGCAGACATTTGGCTTTTCTTAGGTATATAGGTGAGCTTGACAAGATTTGAAAGGACAAATAAGCCTCACCATCCATCTTCCGTCCTTCCAGAAGCTTCTGATCCAGACTAGGTGTGTCCCCCAGCATTGTGGTCTCCAGCATCTGCCTCTGGCTAGGAAGAAAGGAAGTGTCCCTCTAAAGCAGAAGCACCATTTACACTTAATATTCTCCAAATCACCTTTGAAGCTTATCTGCTTTTCCAGCCATTTTGTGATACATATCACTGCCTACTTTATGTTACAAGCTACTCACAATGGATGGTTTTATTTTATAAGAGATCACAGGTGAGTGACAGTATTGCTGCCACTATCTCACTCCAAAGGTGTTCGTGCACACACATCTGTATACAGATCTATCCAGAGAGGACATGTACTAGGTTGACCCATGATTCTTTTCTTCCTAAAATTTTCATGTCTGTGCGATAGCTCTGATCTTAAATTTTATTTGGCAAGTCACAGAATATGCTAGTTTATCAGAGAGATAAGAAATGAAGGGTTTTTTTTTCTTGCTTCTGAATTTCAATGAAAGAGGAGCGTTCATCTTCAGTATTGATCTGCTGTGCCAAGGGGTGCTTGGGTGATTAGCGCTCTCCTGTATTTATAGAGAATCTGCACTTCATAAATGTTGAAAGGCACTTTGCTTAAGTGGCCATGTTCTGACATCTCACAAAGTTAGTAATTATCATGAGAACCGTGTGGGGAGAGTGGGAAATAAATGATCACCGAGGAGAGTCAGCGTGGTTCTTGCTGGAACGGGGCAACACGGAGAAATTCTTCTCTCCCCGTTCTTAGATTGCTTGTCTTTGACCATGGAGTCATAGTGCCACAGGGACTTTCTGATTTCTGTTTTATATTTGGTTTTCTGCATCAAAGGTCACCTTCTCATCAAGTTGAATGCTAAGTAGTCCAAACAACAACAACCAAACAAAAACAAAAATACCAAATCCTCTTTCCACTTGGGATGATTGTGCAGGAGAAAATTTACATTTTGAGCCTGGGAATCAGCAAGGGCAGTCTTCGGGGTTCAGTGGAATTATTAGACTAAGGTTTATAAAGGAGTGTCTATGTACTTTTATGACAATATAAGTGAATATTTCAGACAGTTTTTAAAATTGGGGATGGAGGGTTCCTAAGTAATGCTTGTGAGCTGTCCTGACCATTTAACCTCCACCAAACTGACCAGCTCTTTCATGTCCTATAGACAAAATTGGTGCCTGTAGGGATTTTCTTGGTCCCCAATAAGGCCTCAGAAAAGTTGTCATAGCAACAGTGGCCACAGATAATAAAACAGGGTGAGGAGGTGGCCTCACTGGCCTTCAGGCTTTGTTTAGTTCATGCTGTCGTGGGCTGGGATGACTTGTTCACAGATAACATTTCATTTTCGCAAAAATGCTCTATTTTGGAGACCCCCCCCCACCAGAAGAGGCATATCTTGTTCTCAAAACGACCACTTCGGCCTCCCCCATTGCCCTCTGCACCCCTCCATCTGTACTGTTTGCCTATGCTCAGTCTGTGGGCACAGATCGCCATTCTCAGCGGAGTTATTCCTGATCGTGAGCTTGCCGAATGATGTTAAGTTAGCGCTTGTCATCCTTCCTCAATTGCTTTAGGTGGATCACTCAGTTTTTCAGCACTGTGTGGGAGTCTCGTACAGCTCTCTCTGTGCAGTCTGCCAGCAGAGTCTGAGACGTCCTGGGTGTTTTTCCAGCAGGCTGCTATCACCTACACATGGTTGTTATGCATGTTATGGCTCTTGCATTTAATGATTGTGTTAAATGATGTTGCTCTCATGGTTCAGAGGGATGGTGTGCAAAAGCCCCGTGTATTTTAGGATGCTGGGGTGGAGTGATGCATTCCATCTGTCTCTCTGGCACAGGGCTCTGCTTCAAGATTTCTGTGGTAAGGGTCTGAGGTTGTCACATTTATGTCATTTTTCCCCTCAATGTCAAAACTTGTCACGTCTTCCCGATAGATTAAAAAAAAAAATCTACTTTCTGTTTTTGTCCATGTTTGATGCTTGTGGCCTGATTTCTGGTATTTAAAAAAGTCTTCAGGGTTTCTTTGAAAGTTGCAGATTTGCTACTCCATCTGCCTGAGTGCTTACCTGCCTCTGTCACTTATATATATTTTTTCCTTTTGTTTCTTGGTGCTGAGGCATGAACACAGGGTCTTGTGCATTCTAAGCACAGAATCAACCTCTGAGCCGCCCTACCCAGTCTGCTTTTTAAGCCATACTTTTTATGACTTCTTACACTGACCGTATAGGCACATGATAGGCACATCATAAATTTTGATTGTGTTGAATTTCAGGTGGGACAGAGAGAACGCATGATTTGAATGAATGCTATTTTACTGGGCCATCTTTATGCTGAAGTATTTCAGAGGGTTATGGCCTTATGTCAGGCAGCAGAATAGAGCTGAACTCACCCTGCTGATAATCCACAATTCCCTGTTTGAAATCAAGAGCAGGTATTCAGGCTGCAGGCAGAACATGCAGACTGGCACAGTTTTACAAACTGACCTCATAACTAAGAATATTCATAGGCTGATGAAAATGTTTAAAAAGGAATATTTGTACATTGGAAAAATCGTACATTGGAAAAATGCCCACAACTACTCCGGGGAGCCAAACCCATAGTAATTCTGCTTTTGAAAAAGTGAAATCTATTTTGGGATTTTTTCTTATCAGATTTATTGGCATGATTATTTTAAATACTCTTATAGAGAGTGAACAAAGAATGTATTTTACCTTTCATCCCAATAACTCGGGTGATATGTGGCCCTTGATTTCGATCAGTTGAGGTAGTGCCCTGTGAAAAAGCAGTGTGATAATAAATGAGGAGGCAGAGACGATAAACTGCCCTGTCCTGCCCGCTCACCTCCATCCTTTAAACACAGATTGACTCTGGGACATGAAAGGACTGTTAAGCAGTTAACCTGCACAAACAGCAGTCGGCTGCCGAGAATGATCTGTCCTTTGAGGGAAGCGTCTCAGTGGCTCCTTAATTATATCCCTAAGGATTCGCATATCTTAACCACCAGAATGGCCGCTTGGGTCACAGTAGCTGCATGGAGAAGAAAAGGATCAGAAATCGGTAGATTAAATGACTCGGCCTTGGTGGTTCTCAGAACTTTAACCGAGAGTGGGGAGGAATCCTGAACAGGAAAGGGAGTAAATCACAATGTGATTTGCTGTTTCAGATCCCTGATCTCTTCTCCCAACTTGCAAGGCCTCCCTACTTCCGGAACTTTGAAATTGAAAGGATTCTGGGATAAAATGTTGACTTTCCACTTCCCTAATGGGGAAGTCATCACTAGATGGACTACCTATATTGGTCTATGGCACTGACCTTTACCTCCAAATAGCAATGTTTAAAGGTATAAAATTCTATTATGTCTATGTTTATAGGTATCTATAATGGTGTGGCAAGAAATAGGATTTTATTCTCTATTTAAAAAGATACTGATCCAGGTATAGTGGCTCCTATCTATAGTCTCAACACCTGGGGAGGCAAGGCTGGAGGAATACCGAGTTCAAGGCCAGCCTGAGTTACATGGTGAGTTGCAGTCCAGCCTGTGCTACAGAGTGAGACTCTGTCTCATCAGTAATAACAAGAAAAACAACCTTACTCAAGCCCTAAAATACAAAGATATCGGAAGAAAAATGAAATTTTGTTACTAGGACATAATCATAATACCACCAAGCATAAAGTTAAGGCTCAGTAACTGGGTAAAAGACAATGAGGACTCATCTACCTTGTTCAGTAACTCACGACAGTTCAGTCCAGCAGCCACTTTGACAGTTATCTGCAAGGCTTTGCAGCAGAGCCTGCACAGAGTACAAAGATACACTCGGTCCTGGTGGTGGGTCTCTAGTAAAGATCATAAGACCAACATAAGACCAGCACACAAACCCAGTACTCATAGTAGAGGCAACAGTCTCTTCACGACAGTTAGTTAAAAAGTACCCACAGGGGTCATGACCCTCATGTGTGACGATTATTTCCAGGGTACAGGTTGCAGAAGCAGCCAAGGGCAGTCATTGGTAGTGCTTCCAGTGAACATAGTAAAGGCCATATAAAGATGGGTGCATATTTGTAGCCCACAGTGAGGGCATGACTGTTACATGACACCCCCCCCACCCCCCGCCATCATTGCGTGGGCTAGGAGGGGGATCATAGCTGCTTTTGCCCCAACTGATACATGTTCAGCTCCCACTTGTACCAATTGTCAGCTTTGTGAAAACTGGCAAATCCTCTTGATTTTCAATTCTCTTATCTCTGAAATAGAAATAATATTCTTATTAATATACTAATTTTCATGGATATGTGGATTAAGAGAGATAATACATGTAATATCCTTAGTACAACATCTGGCAGACAGGGAACCCCATGAAGGTCTCTTTTTAAATCCACAATTTCCCTTTTCTCACAGAATAGGTATACTCAAATCCATCCATTTACATCACTTTAATTACTATTTTTATTATTTTATTTTAATTATTACATTTATCTTAATTTTCACTTATGTGAATATGTGTGTATCGATGTATGTATACATGTGTGGGGGTACCTGCACAGGCTAGAAGAGGGTGTTGGATGCCCTGGAGCTGGAGTTACAGGCTTTCGTAAGCCATCTGACCTCAGTACAGGGAACTAAACTCAGGTCCTCTGGAAGAGCTTCAAGAGCTTTCAATGGTTAAGCTATCTCTCCATGCTCTTCCTTCCTTCCTTCCTTCCTTCCTTCCTTCCTTCCTTCCTTCCTTCCTTCCTTCCTTCCTTCCTTCCTTCCTTCTTCCCTCCCTCCCTCCCTCCCTCCCTCCCTCCCTCCCTCCCTCCCTCCCTCCCTCCCTTCCTTCCTTCCTTCCTTTTTTTAAAGATTTTTTTCTTTTATTTAAATAACATGTTTTTCATTTATTTTATATACTGACTGCAGTTTCCTCTCCCTCCTCTCCTCTCACCCCACCCCCACTTCCCATCTGCCCTCCTCCCCTTCTGCTCCTCTCTGTCTCCATTCAGAAGTGGGCAGGCCTGCCATGGACTTGAACAATGCATGGCACATCAAGTTGAGGCAGGACCAGGCTCCTTCCCTTGCATCAAGGCTGGGTGAAATTATCCAGCATGGGGAACAGGTTCCCAGAAGCCAGCTAAGTTCCAGGGAAAGGTCCTGATCTCACTGCTAGGATCCTTACAAACAGACCAAGCCACACAACTGTCACACACAGGCAAAGGGCCTAGGTCATTCCCATGGAGGCTCCCTAGCTGTTGGTCCCGTGTCTATGAGCTCCCACTAGCTCAGGTCCGCTGTCTCTGTGGGTTCCCTCATCATGACACCCCCCTCCACCCCATCTCATATAATCCCTCCTCCCTTTCTTCAGCAAGACTCCCAGTGTTTAGTTGTGGATCTCTGCATCTGCTTCCATCAGTTACTGGACAGAGTATCTCTAATGACAATTAGGGTAGTTACCAATCTGATTACAGTAGATGGCACCCTTTCCACTATTGCTAGGAGTCTTAGCTAGGGTTATCTTTGTGGATTCCTGGGGGTTTCCCTGGCATCAGGTTTCTCCCTAACCCCAGTGCCCCCCAATCAAGATGTCTCTTTCATTACTCTCCCCCTCTGTCCTGCCTCCAACCTGCCTCCTGCACTCCTCCTGCCCAACAAGCTCCCTCAAGTTTCCATCCTTCCGTGCCCTGCTTCCCCCACCCACAGTTCACCCAGGAGATCTCTTCTATTCCCCATTTTCAGGGAAATCCACATATCCTTCTTTGGGCCCTCCCTGTTATCAAGCATGTCTGGGGCTGTAGATTATAGGTTGGTTATCCTACACTTTACTCCTAACATGCACTTGATGAGTGAGTATATACTACATTTGTCTTTCTGGATCTGGGTTATCTCACTCAGAATGATTTTTTTCTAGTTCCATTCATTGGCCTGCAAATTACACAAGGTCATTTTTTTTTTTTTTTTTTTACAGCTCAGTAATACTACTCTGTGTAAATGTACCACATTTCTCTTATCTATTCTTTGGTCTAGGGGCATCTAGATTGTTTCTATTATCTGGCTATTATGAATAATGCTGCTATGAACATAGTTGAACAAGTGTCCATGTGGGATGATTGAGCATCCTTTGGGTATATGCCCGAGATTGGTATAGCTGGGTCATGAAGTAGATTGATTCCCAATTTTCTCAGAAACATCCATACTGATTTCCAAAGTGGATGTACAAGTTTGCACTCCCACCAGCAGTGGAGGAGTGTTCCCCTGACTCCACAACCTCGCCAACATAAGCAGTCTGTGGTGTTTTTGATCTTAGCCATTCTGACAGGTGTAAGATGGTATTTCAGAGTCATTTTGATTTGCATTTCTCTGATGACTAAGGATGCTGAACAATTCCTTGAATGTCTTTTGGCCATTTGAGATTCTTCTGTTGAGAATTCCATGTTTAGATCTGTACCCCACTTTTTAAATTGGATTACTTGGTATTTTGATGTCTAGTTTCTTGAGTTACTTATATATTTTGGAGATTATCCCTCTGTCAGAGGTGGGGTTGGTGAAGATCTTTTTCCATTCTGTAGGCTGCTGTTTTATCTTATTGACCATGTCCTTTGCCTTACAGAAGCCTTTTAGTTTCAGGAGGTCCCATTTATTAATTGTTGCCCTTACTGTCTGTGCAACTGGTGTTATATTCAGGAAGTTGTCTCCTGTGCCAATGCATTCAAGGCTACTTCCTATTTTTTCTTCTATCAGATTCAGTGTAACTGGTTTTATGTTGAGGTCTTTCATTCACTTGGACTTGAGTTTTATGCATGGTGATAGATATGAATCTATTTGCATTCTTCTTCTACATGTCGACATTCAGTTATGCCAGCACCATTTGTTGAAGATGCTTTCTTTTTTCCATTGTATCATTTGGCTTCTTTGTCAAGAATTAGGTGTTTATAGGTGTGTAGATTAATTTCAGGGTCTTCAATTCAATTCCATTGATCCACATGTCTGTTTTTATGCCAGTACCAAGCTGTTTTTATTACCATAGCTCTGTAGTAGAGCTTGAAGTCAGGGATGGTGATGCCTCCAGAAGTTCCTTTATTGTATAGGATTGTTTTAACTATCCTGGGTTTTTTCCATATGAAGTTGAGTATTGCTCTTTCAAGGTCTGTGAATAATTCTGTTGGGATTTTGATGGGAATTGCATTGAATGTGGAGATTACTTTTGGTAAGATTGTCATTTTTACTATGTTAACCCTACCTATCCATGAGCATGGGAAATCTTTCTATTTTCTGATCTCTTCTTCAATTTCTTTCTTTAAAGTCAAAGTTTTTATCATACAGGCTTTTCACTTGCTCAGTTAGAGTCACACCAAGATATTTTATATTATTTGTGGCTATTGTAAAGGGTGTTGTTTCTCTGACTTCTTTCTCAGCTCATTTATTCCTTGTATATAGGAGGGCGACTGATTTTTTGAGTTACTCTTGTATCCCACCACATAACTGAAAGTATTTATCAGCTATAGGAGTTCCCTGGTAGAATTTTTGGGGTCACTTATGTATACTATCATATTATCTGCAAATAGGGAAAGTTTTATGTTTTCCTTTCCAATTTGTATTGCCTTGATCTCCTTTTGTTGTCTTATTGCTCTAGCTAGAACTTCAAGTACTATATTGAACAGATAAGGGGAGAGTGGGCAGCCTTGTCTTGTTCCTGATTTTGGTGGAAGCAATTTGAGTTTTCCATTTAATTTGATGTTGGCTGTTGGCTTGCTGTATATTGCTTTTATTATGTTTAGGTATGTTCCTTGTATACCTGATCTTCCCAAGACCTTTATCATGAAGGGGTATTGGATTTTGCCAAAGGCTTTTTCAGCATCTAATGAGATTATCATGTGTTTTTTTCCTTTCAGTTTGTTTATATGGTGGATTACATTGACATTACATTATATGGTGAGATTTTCATATGTTGAACCATCATTGCATCTCTGGGATGAAGCCTACTTGGTCATGGTGGGTAATTTTTTTTTTATGTGTTCTTGGATTCAGTTTGCCAATATTTTGTTGAGTATTTTTGCATCAATGTTCATAGGGGAGATTGGTCTGTAATTCCCTTTCTTTGTTGCATCTTTGTGTGGTTTGGGTATCAGAGTAACTGTAGCCTCATAAAAATAGTTTGGCAATGTTCTTTCTGTTTCTATTGTGTGGAACAATTTGAGGAGTATTGGTATTAGTTCTTCTTTTAAATTCTGATAGAATTTGTACTGAAGCCATCTGGCCCAGGGGTTTTTTTGGTTGGGAGACTTTTAATGAATGCTTGTATTTCCTTAGGGGTTATAGGTCTATTTAAATTGTTTATCTGGTCTTGATTTAATTTTGATATGTGCTACCTATCCAGAAAATTGTCCATTTCTTTTAGATTTTCCAATTTTGTGGATACAGGTTTTTGAAGTATGACCTGCTGATTCTCTGTATTCCCTCATTGTCTGTTGTTATGTCTCCCTTTTCTTTTCTGATTTTGTTAATTTGGATGTTTTCTTTCTGCCTTTTGGTTAGTCTATTTTGTTGATTTTCTCAAAGAACCATCTCTTTGTTTCATCGATTCTATGTATTGTTCTCTTTGTTTCTATTTTATTGATTTGGGCCCTCAATTTGATTATTTCCTGGTGTCTATTCCTCCTGGGTGAGTTTGCTTCTTTTTGATCTAGAGCTTTTAGGTGTGTTGTTAAGTTGCTAGTGTGAGATTTCTCCAACTTCTTTATGTGGGCATTAGTGCTATGAACTTTCCTCTTAGCGCTGCTTTCATAGTGTCTCATAAGTTTGGGTATGTTGTACATTCATTTTCATTGAATTCTTGGAAGTCTTTAATTTCTTTCTTTATCTCTTCCTTGTCCCAGTCTCAATTCAACTGAGAGTTGTTCAGTTTCCATGGGTTTGTAGGCTTTCTGTAGTTTGTAGTTGTTGAATTTTAACTTTTTATCCCATGGCGATCTGATAAGGTATGTGGGGTCATTCTATTTTTTTTTTTGTATGTGTTGAGATTTGCTTTGGGACTGAGTATGTGATCAATTTTAGAAAAAGTTCCATGAAGTGCTCAGAAGAAGGTATATTCTTTTGTGTTTTGGTGAAATATTCTGTAGATATCTGTTTTTGTTAAGTCCGTTTGAGTCATAATATCTGTTAGTTCCCTTATTTCTCTGTTAAATTTCCATCTGGCAGAACTGTCCAGTGGTGAGAGTCAGGTGTTGAAGTTTCCCACTACTAGTGTGTAGGGTTTGATTTGTGACTTAAGCTTTAGTTAATTTCTATTATTAATTATTATTATTATTACTATTATTATTATTATTTTTGGTTTTGGTTGTGGTGGTGTTAGCATGTGTGTTTTCCTTCTTTGGATTTTGCTGGCATGAGATTATCTATTGCCTGTGTTTTTGTGAGTGCATCTAACTTCCTTGGGTTGGAGTTTTCCTTCTAGTACTTTCAATTGGGCTGGATAGGTGTTGTTTAAATCTGCTTTTGTCATGGAATTTTCATCTATGGTGATTGGAAATTTTGCTAGATATAGTAGTCTGGGTTAGCATCCATGGTCTCTTAGTGTCTGTAAAACATCTTTCCTGGACCTTCTGGCTTTTAGAGTCTCTATTGAGAAGTTGGGTGTAATTCTGACAGCTCTGCCTTTATATGTTACTTTGCAGTTCTTAATAGTCTTTCTTTATTCTGTATGTTTAGTGTTTTGATTATTATGTTTATGTGGTGGGGATCTTTTTTTTTTTTTTTTTTTTTTTTGGATCCAGTCTAGTTGGTGTTCTGTAAGCTTCTTGTACCTTCGTTGAATATATTTTCTATTACTTTGAGCTGGAGTTCTTCTCCTTCTTCTTTTCCTATTATTCTTAAGTTTGGTCTTTTCAAGGTGTCCCAGATTTTCTGGATGTTTCGTATTAAGAATTTTTTGGATTTAACATTTTCTTTGACCAGTGAATCTATTTCCTCTATTGTATCTTCAATGCCTGAGATTCTTTCTTCTATCTCTTATATTCTGTTGGTGATGCTATTTACTTACCCAGATTTTCAATTTCTAGAATTTCCTCAGTTTGTGTTTTCTTTATTGCCTCTATTTCAATTTTTAAGTCTTGAGCTGTTTCCTTAACCTGTTTGATTGCTTTTTCTTGGCTTTCTTGAAGAGATTTATTGATTTCTTCTGATTTGTTGTCTGTCTTCTCCTCGATTTAAGGAATTTTTAATTTCCTCTTTAAGGGCTTCTCTCATCTTCTTTATTATTTTCGGAAGTCAGTGCTCTTCCTTCATGGGCTCTCGGGGATTGAACTCAGGGCATTAGGCTTTTAAGGCAAGTGCCTTTAGCTGCTGAGCCCTGTCACTGCTCCCTCCATCACCTTCATAATGTTATTTTTAAGGTCATCCTTATGCTTCATCTGCATTGGGATGTCGAGGTCTTGCTGATGTAGAACCACTGGGTTCTGGTGGTGCCACATTGCTCTTTATGTTGTTGCATGTAGTCTTACACTGCCATTAACCCATCTAGGTTTGGGATAGTTGTAGGTACAGGTGTCGATTCTTGTGATGTCTTTGTTGGATGGGCCTTTTGTTCCTTTATTGTCTGTTTCCTTTATTGTCTTTTGGCCTGAATGGCCAAGGGTTCTGGTGGGTGGCTGGCCCTCAGGTCCAGTATGGTTGTCTCTGTAGTGGGAACCTGTTCCACCTGTGACCTTGAGGTGCCAGTCCTTAGGGCATGGTCTCAGGGCTAGCTCAAGACCTGAGGGGCATGTATACCTTGCTCTCTTTGCTCCCTCACAGAGTCCTGGAAGGCTGATGTCCTGTCTCATGCTGCTCCTGCCCTGTTGCACCTATGACCTTGAGGTACCAGCCCCTAGAGCATGTGGAACATGTACCCACTTCATGTCTCAGTTGAGGTTTGTGGGGGTTGGGGTGCCGAAATGCAGCATATCCTCCAGTTCTGGTTTGTATGGGCTTTACTTGTGTCTATGGAGTCTGTTCTTCCTACTGGTGTAGGTTGTGACTGTGCCAATGGAGACTGTTCTTCTAAGTGGTGTAGGTGGTGCTGGTGCCTATAGGGGCTGCTGTTCTTCCAGCTGATGTGTGCTTATAGGATCTGCTGATCTTCCAACTGGTGTAGGTGATGCTTGTGCCTATAGGGTCTGATGCTCTTCCAACTGGAGTAGGTGATGCTTGTATGGAGCTGTTGATGTGGTGGGTGGCAAAAGGGAAGATGATGGGGTCCATGGGTTTGGGTGGCAGAGGGGGTCGTAGAGGTTACAGAGTCCAGTAGGCGCCAGGGGTTTTGGTGCAACCTGCCTGCAGGTCTCTCACCTGCTGGCCGGCTGCTGGGTACTGTTGCTTTTCTTTTCTTAAAACGTACTTTATTTTTTATCATGTGTGTCTTGTACATGTACGTGTGTTTCACTGTGTATGTGTGTGGGGGCCAGAGGTGTCTTCTCTACTATTTTCACCTTGCTGTTTTGAGGCAGGGTTTCTTACTGAACCTGGAGCTCACTGGTTGGCTAGACTGGCTGGCCAGTGAGCTCCTCTTCTCTCTGCCTGCCCCAGCTAACCTTCCCTACCACATCTGGCTTTTAATGTGGGTCCTGGGAATCCAGCCTCAGGTCCTCACACTCGCACAGCAGTAACTTCATTGACTGAGTTGTCGCCTTAGTCCTGATTGATGGCTTTCCCTTAACCCACCAGGGAAAAGGATGGTAAACGTTACCTGCGCTGTTTGCTTTTTAGTAGCACCAAAGAAAGGAGAGAAGGCAATGAAGAATCTGCAACCCATCAAAGCAATGTGTATTCTCTAAAAGGATGGGAATAGAATGCTCCAGGGAGGACAAGAAAACTAGCATTGATGTTCAGAGGAGAATTTCAATCCTGTATAACTTGTCCTAAAACTGACCTTCTTCACTGGTGAGTTACATTTGAAAAGTTACTATCCTCTGTTTGTGAGCGTTTGGCTAACAGATATTTTTATAAATGGTATATCTTAGATCTACTCTGATTTCTTTCAAGATTTGGCTTTTTATTTTTGCCCCAAATTGACTAATTCCCTTATGACAAAAGATGATAGGTGCTTTCTAATTACCCTCTCCCCAGAGTTAGAAGTTCATTCATCACGTGTAGTTTCTCATCTTGTCCTAAAAGTTTCTAGTTTTTCTTTCTTTCTTTCTTTCTTTCTTTCTTTCTTTCTTTCTTTCTTTCTTTCTTTCTTTCTTTCTTTCTTTCTTTCTTTCTTTCTTTCTTTCTTTCTTTCTTTCTTTCTTCCTTCCTTCCTTCCTTCCTTCCTTCCTTCCTTCCTTCCTTCCTTCCTTCCTCCCTCCCTCCCTCCCTCCCTCCCTCCCTCCCTCCCTCCTTCCCTCCCTCCCTCCCTTCCTTTCTTTTCTTCCTTTTCTCAGTTTTTTTGGGACAGGGTTTCTCTGTATAGCCCTGTCTGTCCTGAAACTGGCTCTGTAGAACAGGCTGGCCTCAAACTCAGTGATCTCTGTCCCTGCTTCCTGAGTGCTGGGATTAAAGGCGTGTGCCACCATGCCCAGCTTTTATTTCTTGAGGGTTTCCCAGACAAATGAACATTCAGCTTCCTATTTTTTTTTTACCTTGAGTTTCTTTGCTCCATAAATACTCACTTCTATGCCAAGAAAACATTCAAAAGAGCTTTCTTAAATAAAAGTCCCAATTTTTAGCATTTAAATCTTCATTCTAATGACTAAACCATTAGTCATCATGAAACAATTTTTCTAACTCCTCTGATATGTCAGAAAAACACAAAACACTATGTTTGGCAAAGTCATACTAATGAATATTTTTGTTCACTTCATTCAATGATGTCCTTAAACATCTGATGGATGATTCAGTGGTAAGGGTTTTTAGTCTAATATTTTCTTATGTCACTCATGGACACATTTCTTCTGTTCTCTTGCTTCTTTCACCTCTGCTCCTTTTCTCTCTTTCATTCACCCAGACCACCTCACAAACGAGGAAAATACGATTTTCTAAGGGTTTTTGCATTGCATTCTCCCAATAGTTCCCCTCCATATTATTTACTTTTGATAACATAACTACATCTCATATTTAGTTAGAATTGCAAACAAGGAGGAGCATCCGGCAATCCCTCTTGTTTAGTTTTTCAAGATTTAATTTTATTTATGTGTATGTGTCTGTGTGAATGTAAGCCATGGATGGGCGGGTGCCACAGAGGCCAGAAGAGGTGTAGACCCCCTAGACCTGTGGTTATAGGTGATTGTAAGCAGCCCAGCATGGGTGTCTGGAACTGAACCCAGGTCCTCTAGAAGAGCCCCAAGCTCTCCCATCAGAGGAGCCCCTCTGTCTCCAGCTCAGTCTTCCTTATTTTATGCTGGCCCTCTCTTCAGTCAAGTAGAATGAATGGGTGGTCATTACTTCCTTCTTCAACCCATGTTTGACAAGTCCTTTTACTTTGCTGGGCGCTGGGCCACTTGCTGGAAAGTCAGGCGTGAACACGAGAGTCCTGTGGATGAAAGTTCCCAGTTACACAAGCAGGGATGTCTACATCGGACACAGTTCATCTTCAGCCCCATGCTGACAAAGTCCCTTCCCTCTCACAGAGGAGCCCAGTTAAGTCTTCTGGTTAAGTAGATCTTTATTTACAGTTCTGTAATATGTCGATAACCAGAAGGAAAATCTAATTTCTTGATAATTTAGCTTGGATTACAAGAGGATTATTTTTTTTCATTTAAACTAAAAAAAAAAAAAAAAAAAAGAAAGAAACAAAAACAAATCATTAAACTGCTCTCATTGTGAGAAGCATTCCCCATTCTTTGGAAGAACTGACCATGTTGACTGACAGTTACTCAATACAACCTGGAGAGGCCTGTTACGAACCACACTGGCCTCCGAGCAGAGGAGGGGAAATGGATGAAAATAGTTGCCTAACAGGCATTTTTTAATACATGATAAAAATAACCTTTTCGATATTTAAATCATTTTGTTGCCAAGGGCATTTAATCAGGCCCATTGCCAAATGCTAATTAGTGATACAAGTGGAGAATTTTATTTAAATTTGTTACACTAATATGTTGAAATATAAATAGAAACTGCCAGTTGAGAGGAGATTGTCAAGGGGTGGAATGTGGAAGGTGAAGGGCCCAATATCAAACTTTAAAACAATAGACCCACAGTGTTTCAGAAGCTAATTGAAGCAGAAACCTTGGAAGGAAAGTAATTTATTTATGAAAAAATCCTTTAAAACAAGGTTTTAAAGTACTCTAACCCCTGGAAATGGCATGAAATAATGATTTAGGCTAACTGCGTTGTGTTTGAGGTCACTGCTGAGTGTGTTAGAAAACATTCAATCTTTTGTTCTGTGCACAGCTTAACAGCAGAGATATTGTGGGCTAATAAGCCATTCTGTGAGTTTGATGTTGCTTGCACATCATAGAGCATCAGCACACAAGCCTAGATGGTCAAGGCCAATCATTCAACATGGCCTCTTGATCCAATGAAGACACAAGGGGGTTACCTCAGCTTAGAGTTTCACAGCAAACTTTAAAAATAAAACAGAATTATTGACTACCCTCTACAACAATCATAAAAGCTTAGCACGGTGAATTCACAAGCCAGTAACCTAATTATTGTCACCATCAAGTGTGTTGTATTGTGCATATTTACACACTTGCCTACTATGTGACTACGGTGCTGCCAATTTGGATATACCAGCATCATTGCAAATGTGCACCCTAATAAACTTAACTGGGGTCAGAGAACAGAACAACCACTAGATAAACATAGAGGCCAGAAAATGGTGGCACACACGTCTTTAATCCTCGAATTCCAGAGGCAGAGATCCGTCTGGATTTCTGTGAGTTCAAAGCCACACTGGAAACAGTCGGGCATGGTAATAAGAGCCTTTAATCCCAGGAAGTGATGGCAGGAAGCAGAAAGGTATATAAGGCATGAGGACAAGGAACTATAGGCCTGGTTAAGCTTTTAGGCTTTTGAGCAGCAGTTCAGCTGAGATTCATTCTGGATGAGGACTCAGAGGCTTCCAGTCTGAGGAAACAGGATCAGCTGAAGAATTGGCACAGTGAGGTGGCTGTGGCTTATTCTGCTTCCCTGATCTTCCAGCATTCACCCCAATAACTGGCACTGGGTTTGTTTTTATTAATAAGACCGTTTAAGATTCGTGCTACAGCTGTGAGCTAATCTACAGTACTATAGCATCACCGGGCAACAGGACTTTAAAAATCTATAGTCTTTAGGGGCCACTGAGCATCTCTGATTAAAATGTCTTTATGCAACACATGCCTTCACTTGCTTTTAACGTTTGTCTCTGGTTGATCTTGGTCCTGAGTTTATTTCTCATCATGACCTGAGGCCGATGCTCCCTGTATTTTAGGTCCTGCTGATTTTCAAAGGAAGTTCACTAGGAGAACATGGCGGCATGTATGGCTATGGCTGACAATATTAATGATGAGCCGAGCAGTGATACGCCACTACAAACAACGTGTCCATATTTCTGCACAGCGTCTCCCACTGTCTCCCAATGCTTTGGCTTTTTGCTTCTTATGCTCCCAACATGTTTCCTTGCTTTCTTGTGGATGGAAATGAATAGATTAGCCAAAGACAGAGAATTCACCTCAAGGTAAGGGGATAGTGAGAAGGGCTGAGACCTTCTATTCTTTTTGCATGTGAACAGAAAGAATGGGAAGGTCATTTCATTCCCCATGTTAGTGAGCACGTTGGCCCTTTGGACCCCGAAACTGATGTCTAGCAGCTAGCCACTTCACTTCATGAAATGAGTGATTCTGGTGAAAGACACAAACACTTCGTGTCCAGGAGGTGTTTATAGTGGTTGGTATGATGGGATTAGATTAATTGTGGGGAGGTAGAGACACAGTGATTAGGGACATGTAGGTGGTTGACCCCTGTGAGCAAAATTGTAAGATTCAACTGCTTTTCTCCTGGTTGCTCTGAGGTCTCTCACCTCAGTGCCTTTGTTTGTATAAATTTCCCTTCCTGGTGTGAGCATCCTCCAGATCAGGCTTCCATTCTATTCATCCATCATGCTCTCCTTCCACTGGAGAAGCCTCAGAGCACTAATCATGCAGAATTGATGTTCACTTTGCTGAAGGAAGGTAACGAATATATTTCAATCTACTGGATAAATGCCACCTACTGCCTTGAACTGGGTGATACTGTGGAAAGTCACTTTGGAATTGCTTGAGTACTTGTGTTTTTCCAAGTGGATTCCTCATTTGTAGTGATCAGTGTGTGTGTGCGTGCGTGTGTGTGCACGCGTGTGTGTGTGTGTGTGTGTGTGTGTGTGTGTGTGTGTGTGTGATGCCTTTGCGTTTTTTCCCTTCCTTCTCAACAGCCTGACTTAGGGAAGTTATACAGCCAATATTTGTGATGAGAACATGCACATACCTGGTGTGGTAAACTCAACGCCAAGTGTCATCGGTGAGATGCTAGCCACAGTGTGTCACTCTCTCTGTGGAGCTGCCCTACTGGCTGTTCCTCACTGTGGCTCTAGCACCAGAAGGGGTCCTCCTTGCCTCTCCTTAAGGCAAATATTAACTTTTAACCACACATCCAAGTGGAACAGACATCTGGGCGTGCTTAAGATAGATGTACTCAAATCTGCATCCCCAAATGACTACAAAACGCCTGACAAGGCTTTTCAGTGCTTCGGTTTTGCTCACAGAAGGTCCCAGTCAACGTTTGGATTCTCATAAGTACGGGTGATGTAACTCCCTCGGCATCTCGAAGGGAATGTATTTTTAGTAGATCTTCTGGAGACTGGCCACCTTCCACCTGGAACCTTAGGGGTTAAACAGACCTCAGTGGGCCCCTTCCCTTACAGACGAGGAGAGTGAGGCTCAGAGAGTTTAGAGGACCTGCTCAAGGTCACTCAGCTTGTTCTTGGCAGAGCCGCTCAGGTTCCTGTGCTCTTGCTACCACCCATCAGAACGCGATATAATTCACAGCTGGCCGCGCTATTTGACCATCAATTATAGACTCAACTCTAAATTTCTTCACGTTTTTTTGTATGCTCTCCATATATCACCTACGCTTTTTCGATCTTCACATATCAAGTCTCAAGAGCCCCTGTCATCTAGGCTCTTTCACAGGTGAGGGGACTGAATGGTGTATATATGTTAAAGTAGTTTGCTTGAGGTTAGTGGCAACTGAGCCCACACAGAAAGGATCGTTACCACCATTTGGACTTATGTTCTGACATTTAGCTCTGGTGAAGGAAAAGCACTTACTGTTCTCTGCTCTTGCTTGGCTGGTTTCCCTCTGGGATCAATAATAAGCATTTGTAATGAAAGTCATTCCTGTGAATATTCTCCCATTTGTGGATTCACACAAAGGTATGCTGAGTTTAACCCCATAGCTCCTGGCCCTTACTGCTCCAGCGGGGACTTGAACTTCCCCTGCATAGACTTTCCAGGTGTGAGTGTGTGTATCTCATGGCAACTGAATTTTATCTCTGGAAATCAAGCTTTATTAGACTGCATCCTTTACTCTGTATAGTAATATCTTAACTCTTCGACCTCAGATCCATTGAGATCTTTCCCTTGACATTTATAATAGTGGTTCTTAACCAATATCCTCCCCAAGCATTTCATCTTTAGGTCCCCAAGTAACCACAGAGAATGGTTCTCTCTCTCTCTCTCTCTCTCTCTCTCTCTCTCTCTCTCTCTCTCTCTCTCTCTCTCTCTGTTTTATTTTTTGAGCCTTAAAACATCACCAATTGTGCATGAGTTTTTAAATAACTCCCTTTGACATACTGAGTCTTCCTGCTCTGGCTCCAACTGTTCCCTTCCTTGGATGAAGCAGGACAGCAGTGGTGGGAAGGGATGAATACTATTATACCTTGGTGAGGGCTGCCATGACGGTGTATCATAGACTGGGTGGCTTAAACAACATTTATTTCTCATGGTCCTGGAAGGTAGAAGTTCAGAGTTCGGTTCTGGTGGGGGCTTTCTCTAGAATGTAGATAGCTGACTTTTTGTATTCTCACATTTGACAGAAAGAGAGTCCAAACTTTCTCTGGTCTCTGCTTCTCAGGACACTAACCCCATTCACAAGGGCCCCATCCTCATAAAATAGTTTTCCCCGGTGGCTCCACTTCCTGACACCATCACATTAGGGTTTAGAGTGTCAGTGAGGGATTTTAGGGAGACACAAGATTAAGTTTGTGGTGTCTGTTATTCATGTGACCCTTCTCTTTCTTAAGCCCTTTATATATTTTCCCTATTGTGTGTGTTTGTGTACGTATGTGTGCTTGCTTATGTGCATGCAGGTGCACGTGTGTGCACTGGTATGAAAGCATGTGTGTGCACATGCCTGTGGAGACCAGAGGATGATCTAAATTGTCATTCTTCAGGAACTTTTCATTTTTTTTGTGAGATGGGGGAGAGGTTCTTCTCATGGGCCTGAAACTCTCCAAGTTGGTTAGGCTGTCTAGAGAGCCCCAGGGTTCTTCCTACCCCTGCCTTCCAAGGCTGGGATTGCAAATGTGGTATGCTCAGGTTTTAGTGTGAGTTTAGGGATCTGAACTTCAGGTCCTCATGGCAGCAAGGTAAGCATTTTACTGACCAAGCCGTCTACCTAGCCCCATTCTTAAAAGATAAAAAAATTAATGCCTCTCATGTCCTTCCAATGAAATGCAAAGTAGTCTTCTGTATTTATCCATGTGAAAGATTCACAGACCCCGTCCTCTTCAGTTAAATGGACCATACACCTATGGTTCAGTTTTTATGTTTTACTTTGGGCCATTTGTTTTGACCACATTATACTTGATTCTGGACACTTTGAAAAGTGATATTATTGCTTCAAATTAAGAAATGTGCCCAGGTTAAGAAACTTTTCAAGCCAGGCAGTTCTCAGTAGAAAACCCTGGATTCCAGTCAGATCCGGCTGCTACTTGGCCGAGGTTCTCTTTGGACACACCTGCCCTGGTGCTGTGCAGCAGTCCATCCAGTTACATCAGCTGCACACTTGTCAGATGTGCTGGCTCAACAGACGGTGGGAACACAATTCCATGAGAAGTGTCCAGCTAGAGCTATGGCACTAACACTTCGGTCCCCCGGGTTAGTGGGTGCATGTGACTCATACAACAGGCTCTACAGGAAAGCAAGTCCCTGGGTGTCCTCCCAGTGATGACTGTCACCTAAGGCCCCAGGTGACCGAAGCCTTGGTAACTATGGGGAACTCTGGGGTGACTGACATCTCTCAGGTGGGGGAGCGGGCACTTTGGTGTAAATGGGTTGGGGACGTTACACCTCCCTTGACTGCGGCACTAGTTCAGCTTGATCTTCTCACTCCTCTGGGTAAAGGTCACAAAGACGCAGCTATGGTCAGCAACATACTTGTGTTTCTTGAGGTCCTTGGGTTATGCGTCTCAGCATAGGTCACTTACACTAAACTACAGAGACTGTGGTATCTTTACGCATATATTGCTCTGAGGTGTGTGTGTGTGTGTGTGTGTGTGTGTGTGTGTGTGCTGACTTTGGTGTCTTTCTCAGCTACTCTCCACCATATATCTTAAACTTATTTTTATTTATGTGTATGTGTGTGTCCCTTCTGTATTTGCACATGCGTACGGGTCCCCAGAGAGGCCAGAAGAGGCGTTCAGATCCCATGAAGCTGGAGTTGCGGGCTGTTATGCAGCAATTTTTCTTAGATAGCACTTTCCATCCTGGAGGGGAGCGCATTAAAATTCAGGATGCTCTAAAGAGAGGTGAAACATTTCGTTCTGCAGGGAAGCTTGTGAAACCTGGGGAAGAAAACAACTCAAAAGCTCCAGGGAGTTCCTAACACTGACCAGGTTCACTAGGCTTCTTTCTCCCCAAGCTTATCCTCTGCAGTGAGGACTGATGAGATGCTCAAACCAGCCGAGCTGCCTGGACAATCTACTCTCTGATCTGTTGGGCCGCCTGCAAGTTCTGCAGTGAGCTCCAGGGTCCCAGCTTTCCGAGCTGTCACCCCTGCTGGGGTGGGCTTTGGTGATGCAACACCTTTTTGGTTTATTCCCACTTCCGTAAGTAACTGGCTTTTCAACCCTTAGTGCTGCAAGTAACCGTAATACAACTAACTGGTTTACCAAGTTGGACTTCGGTGGTACCCTTACTTTGGTCTGTTGTTGGTTTCCTGTTGAGGGCTGAGCAAATGTTTTTGTCCAAGTCTCTTCAGGAATAGCATCACACAACACAAGAAGCTGTGAGCTATCCCGTATGGGAGCCGGGAACCAAGCTCCAGTCCTCTGCAAGAGCAGCAAGCTCCCTTCCTCACTGTACCATCTCTCTAGCCCCTCCACCTTATTATTCGAGACAGGGTCTTTAGCTGAACCTGGAGCTTGCTGGTTGGTTAGACTGGTTGACCAGCAATCCCCAGACATTCTTCTGTTTCCATCTCACCAATGGTAGAAATACTGGAAGGCCTGGCTATTTTGACATGGATTCTTTACCCATGGAGCCCTGTTGTTTTGTGGACCTCGAACTCATAAACCTGCTTTCTTAACATGCTGGCTATTATGCACAAGTGAGTTCCAGGAAAGGCGCAAAGCTATGCAGAGAAACCCTGTCTCAAAAAACAAACAAACAAACAAATTTAGTCTGTTTGAATGGTAAATAGACACAAGAAAACGGCCCAAAGGCGTCTCTAGGCACGGTTTCAGTTGCATTCGTCACCTGGACTGCACCTACCTGTTCACACTGATACACCAGAAAGGATGCCAATGATGCCGACATGGGAAAACATACAAACTCAGAGCATAGTGGATGATTCCCTTGTCCCTGCTACGTCAGTGAAGTGTGCCTTTCCTAGCTGCTTTTCTCCACAGGCTTTCAAAGGAGACAGTGGGGACTGAGATCTTTTGAGATTGCAATTGATTGAAACTGTGAGAACACTGGAGCATAAGGGCTGGAATTAATTAGCATCCTTAAAACAGCAGCACTAGGCCCTTGAATTTTTGGAACATATGAATGGTAACCGTTGATTTCTCAACCCAAAGCAGAACATCTGTTCTCTCATAGAGCGTCTAGCAAAGACTGCAATGTGGAGTCAGGTGGGGGCAGAGTTGTTAGGCAATGCGGCTCGGATCATGGCTGTCCTTGTGGATTTATTATTAGATGGCACTCAGTGTAATTGCTTTCTGGAGAATTTTTAGATGTCTGATGCACATATATCCATCGTGTGGATTTTATCGGGCATTAATCTTTTGTAATGTGATTCCAGTCAAAAATGCATGTGACGTGTGTCTGTAAGATGTAACAAACCATACACAGAATTAATTTAAAATTAAACTCAATTCATTGTTTTTGAGGAAGTCGTAGTCTTTATCATCTTCCCTGCTCAAATCTTTGAGCGAAGGAAAGAAAATGTGAAGATAAACAAAAAGAAAAAGAATGGATGCAGGTTGAGTTGTTTCTCATGCACTAAACGATGACATTGAAGGCGGCTATAAGATAATGACAAAGCCCAAACTTACTGGATTGTCAGAGTCATCAGGCATGTCTGGGGAATGGTCATCAGGCACATTCCATGTTAATCTGAGTTTGGTCTCCCCACCCATGTAAAAGCCATAAAAAGCTGGATGGGAGCAGGGCACACACCTTTAATCCCAGCACTTTGGAGGTAGAGCCAGGCAGATCTCTGTGAGTTTGAGGCCAGCCTGGTCTACAGAGCGAGATCCAGGTTAGGTACCAAAACTACACAGAGAAACCCTGTCTAAAAAAAAAAAAAAAAAAACAAAACAAAAACAAACCCCCAAACAACAACAAAAACCAAAAAAAAAAAAAATACTAGATGGGGTTTGGCATGCATCTGCAATACCATTATCATTCCTGCAGTGAACTGGGAAGTGGATTCAGAACTGATTGGAAGCTCAAGAACTAGCTAGCCAAGAATATGCAGCCCAGAAATAACAAGAGAGATTGTGCCTCAGAAACAAGTGGAAAGAGAGAACCACTCCCTGAAAGCTGTCACCTCCGTGTGTGTGTGTGTTTGCACGGAGGCATGCATGTACCCACCCACTCCCCCCACATTACACACCTCCGTATATGCATGGAGGCATGCATGTACCCACCCACACATTTCCAACCCACATAACATACCTCCACATGTTCACGGAGGCATGTATGTACCCATCCACACCCACACCCCCCCGCCACAACCCATACAACACACACACACACAAAGAAAAGAGAATGAAACCCGTCAGGCAAATATGTGCATCCCATGAATAACCATGCATCAAACACCATAATTTTTATTATTCATTCATCTTCATTTTAATTTAAGGAATCCGACATTGGATACCGTCCCAGCATTCCCACATTCTTATTCTGCGAGTCTTGAGAAGTTACTTAAACTTTCTATGTAAGGACAGCTTATGTAAAATAGACATAATAATTTCTTCCTCGTGGGGTTCTTACAGAGAGGAAATTAAAATACACTATGTGTAAGGGGCTACTAAAGTACCTGGCCCAGAAGTCATTCAGAAATACTGATTAGGGCTGGTGAGAGGGCTCACTGGGTGAATGTGCTTTCTGCTAAGCTTCATGACCCGAGTTTGATCCCTGGAACCTATTATCTGGTGGAATGTCCACCAACTGCTTCAAGTTGTGGACCCCCCCCACACGCTCCATGGCATTCAGCGCCCCCCCCCATGAATGTAATTAAAAATAAAATAAAAAGGCCGCCCACCTACCTTCCCCCACATCTATCTCTGTAGCTGATATTTTCAAATTCAGACTTGATAGAGTTGGATTATTTAGCTCCTGCTTCACTAAATTAATTGGAAAGCGAAAGGCTGACTACATTAATTTTCTGTCTGCTGCTCTGCAAACAAATATGGCTTCTTGTTAGGAACTGAAGTGGGCAGAGACGGGTTCAGCTGCGAGTGGGGAGGGAGGGGAGGCCTTGGAGAGCAGTCATTGACACTCGACGAAACTGGTGAGCTTAGACTTATCCCACCATTATGTTTTCCGTCACACCTTCAGAGCACCGGTCACAGACTGCTTGAGGAGCGGACGAGGCAGAGAGGGAGTGAGCTGGGGTGGTGACCTGGGAGAAAGAGGTGTCTGTACCTGGCCTTGGTTTTCCATGGCAGGGCCACTATGTTGGTGGTCTTTAAAAACCTACAAAAACATCTTCCCAGCTAGTATTTTCAAATTTTATAAACTATGCAGTTTATTCTAAGATATAAAGGGGCTTCTTGAGTGGAAAATCATAGGCGTGAGATCAACAAACAGAATGAGATCATTACAGCCATTAGGAATTTGGCTCTTTTCAATTTATCCTTTGACGGTCTGATTTCTGGAGTTACATTAGCAGGCTTGATGGTGAGTGATTACCACTGTTCTGGGTAGATAGCCAACATCTCTGACTCCTCTAATGGGTTCCCAAATTATGCCATTTATTAATTAAATTAATTCAGCCTGATGATTTGATTGCTGCAGCCTCCTTCAGTGGCCCATCCTGTCTCTGCGACGGGGAGAGTGCACATCCGTCTCTCTCACCTGGCAACTGCCAGCCTTACTGCCCTCGGCTACGGCGTCCATATGGCCGGAATTCAGAACTCGCATGCGCCAACGCGAGAGAGGACGAAACCCAAAAGTAAGCTTTAGTGGCGCTGGATATTTTCAGACCGTACAGGTGACTTTCTGCACATTTTCTAACTATCCCTCATGCCTTTTCAAATCTCATGTTGAGAACCTCTTCACTTTCTTTTTCTTTATTGCTATTTGAACATCCCCGAAGCTCCCCTCCTGTTCTCACGTCTTTGTTTTTCTTTCTGACACACTGAGTTTAATTAGGATTGCTTGCATGAGCATGGGCTGGAGGTGATTGGCTGGAGCAGGGCAACTGTAATGGTGGTTAAACCACAGAAGAAAATAACCCCTCCTCCCCAGCAACCATTAACTACCAATAGCTCCCCGGGGAGGGCGGAGCCTCTCTTGCCCTTCTCCCGCTTATGACGGACTGTTGATGGAGCCCCATTTTGTGCAGCTAAGCACAGTCACTGCAAGAGTATGAGTGCGACAGCATGTCGCATCCGGAAGACAGCATTTCACAACTCTTCCTCATCCTTTGTCTCACACTCGTCTCCTGCCCCCTCTTCCAATTGCCTTGGAGGTGATAATATTGGCGCCCCATTTAGGAGGCAGTCTTATGGAAGAAAGCAAGCAATCCTGTAAGTTAAACTATACCCTTAGGCTGCCTTTTACAGACCGAGTTCCTTTATGTAGCCTACCCTGGCCTTGAACTCATGACCTGTCTGCGTTGGCTTCCTGGGTGCTGGGAGTGTCACCCTGAGAAGTAGCTGCAGGCCTTTATCCCTCTATCGAGGAGGGTGAAATTGACTCATGAGGAAACCGGAAGCCACGGGACTTTGGAAGAGATGTCAGAAATGAAATTAGCACCACGATTAGAGGTTGACAGTCTTCTCTCCCACTGAAAGTAGACTAAATTTATCATTATAAAACCCAGGAATGATCAAATCTGGGTTTTCTACCAAGGTTTTATTTATTTTTAGAGAGCCACAGCTTTGGTTAGGAGTATGCTGGTTAATAGTGGAGATATAACAGACAGAGTGCTCGATTTAGAAAGTGGAAAAAAAAAAAAACAACCCAAAAACTAGGTCTAAAAAAGGGAATGCAGATGTCTTCATTAGCCCGGATGCCCTGGCCATCAAAACCGATCCGTTTGATTCCTTTTCCTGTACCACTGCCACATGAGGTGTATCTTTTTCTCTAGGTTGGGAGCCTTTTCCCCCCCAATTTTTTTTGAGTCAGTGCCAGAAGGAAGACACACAGGTGTCACAGTTTTAGTTTTTTTTTCCCCCCTTCCCAGAGCCTCAAAAGGAAATTTCAGGCAGATTTTGTTAGGAAATGGTATTCATTGCTGAACTGAAAATTAGATTGCAAGTGCTTTGGGCATTCTTAGTAAATTATATAGCTAAAACCTGGAGCTACACTAAACCCTTTGAATTTAATTTGACTGCTGGCAGCCATCAATGGCTAAAAGAATTTAGAAAACCCAACCGCTAATGCTTGAATACGCTGGTAGGGGATGTTGTCAGGAAGGCAGGTGGTGAGGGGAGCCAAATAAAACAGTGGCCTTTAACAGACGATTCAGAACTAATACAACCAAAACTCGTGCACTGCATAATGCTACAAGTTGTGCTAATGTAATCAAGGCACACACAGCCTTGTGAGTCGTGACTTCCTTCTCCACCTTCTGAGTCATTACGAGTACAGTTTGCCTCTCGGCTCGGCAGTGCCCACTCGGGGAAGTCGGGGAAGTCTTGTCGCTCCTTGTATTGCAGGTCTGTGTCCTGCTAATGCTAAATTCTGCCCTAACCTGACAACTACAGATTAGTCAGTGTCTCCTGTCCCCCCTTTCCACTAATGCAATTCCAGCGAGCAGGGAGCCCAACGTTTGTCTTAAACAGTCCTAAGCATTTTTTCATACGAAATTCAATTAAACCATTTTCCAGGCTGTCTGTTCTCTTACCTTTCAGCAGGAATGAAGTTTCTCCTTCCTATGAAAATACTTAAAAGCAAGCAATTGGAGGGAGCTGGGGAGGGATGGGGCGGGCAGGGCTGTGGGGGGGGGTGGTGGTGAACATGCTGTTTGGCACAGTCAGCTAATTGTCTCAGCCTTTGTTTTTCTCTTCCCCTTGAAGATGAGCTGTGTTTTAATTGCCGCATGAAAGATTTGTCTTGATTAGAAGGCTAGGAGGTGCCAGTGCTTGGGAAAGAGATGAAAATGCGGAGAAGAGGAAAGAGGCAGGAGTGATAGACATGTCCCCGAAACTTCCCTGGGGTCTGCCACCACACACCCATTTCTGCTCAGGCTCCCCTTCAGGTACAAAGCGAGTTTGACTTTGTTGGGTTACACAGTGGTCTGAGATAGAAGCCTTTTAGCCCGGGATGAAGAATGTATGGGCAGATGTGTTCAGAACTGTGGCTTGAAAAAAAAAATTAGGCGAAATCTATGTGTCTGGATGCCATGAGGACGAAGGACCACACAGGGCGGCCTGGGCTATCTGCTTCACTTCCCCCGACTGAAACGCCGCCTCATTTGCTAGAGAGTCTAGAGGCCGGGCAGGTGGTATGGGTATAGAGACAAATAGGACTAAAACACCCTGTGTTCTCTCATCGTTGGTGGAGATGAAAAATAAATAGTACCTGATGTTGTGCTAAAGGCTGGCAGACTACACCAAGGTGCCCTTGGGTAGCTCTGGGGATGGGAGTCCAAGGTCACCCACCAGCTGGGGCAGGGACTTGAGAAGGCCTCAAGGGGCAGGTCATCTTGGTGTAGTCTTGAGGGTGAGTGATGGAGGAAGGGCCAGGCTGTGTAACTGGGACAGGGACCGGGAACTGTCACCAAGGTGTATTAGTGAGACATTCACGGGTAACTTTAATGAGATCAGCGAAAGATGGGGGCAGGAACCAGGTTTCCCGCTCTTGGAGGGAGAGGGCAGCAAAGGAAAGACTTTGGACTTTTCTTTAGAGAAGTTTACTCGTGGGATGGGAAGGAATCCCAATTAGAGGGTGTCATTCTAGGCTTGAGGTAAGGTGAAAAGTTGCTATCTAGACATCTCAGGTCCCCAAGTATTACTAGTAAAGAAAAATCAAGCTGGGAATGGTGGCCCTTGTCTACACCCCGAGCTTTTGGGATTCTAAGTCAGGACACTCACTGCAAGTTATGGGTCTGGGAGTTAGGGGCTAGCCTGAACTATATAGTGAGTTCCAGGCCAACCTGGGCTCCAGTAAGACCCTGTCCCCCAAACCAAACCAAACCAAACCAAACCAAACCAAACCAAACCAAACCAAACCAAACCAAACCAAAACAAAACAAAACAAAACAAAACAAAACAAACCCAAACAACAACATTTGTTTGTTATCGCTGATGCAATACATAAATGAAATTAAAGGGTCATTTCTGGGCTCCTACTGTAGAGACTATATAAAAGTATTTCCCTTTATTCTGGACATTTTCTGAATTTTTAAAAAGAGCAAGATAAAAGGCCCAGTTTGGTCTAATATGTTGGTTTAAAATAACCATGTAGAGACCTGTGACCCTTTAATCTAAATTAACAGCTGAATCTGCAATTCTGTTTTCCTTACAAAACATGTTTCAATCACTAATCCTTTAAAACAAGCGATGTTTCAATTTCCTGTAAAGGTTAGTGTGAGACTCAGGAAGTGCCATACTTCAGCTGATTTGTTTTCTTTCTACTAAACTGGGTCACATTTTCAGAGCCCTCACTGAAAGGACCTTCCAGATGCTGTCCGCCTTAGGAGCACCCATAGCCATGCGCCCTTGTCATGTGATGGGCCCAGGGATAACCGGAAGTCAGTATTTGGAACAAGGTAGAAGAGGTGGCTATGGATAGGGATGTGGATGTATGCTACAACCAGCCTTCAGCTAGACCCTGAGTTCAAACTGGCTCTGAGATGATATGTACACACGCCCCCTTTGGAGGGAAAGCTTGTAATGTCTGAGACTATTCCAACAAGTTGAAATGAGGTAACAGTGTAAGGAAAGTGTTAAAAATAAAAGCTGAGAAAAAGAACTTTGCCAATTCAGGAAAGCTTTGAGTCATGAATTAGCATCATATTTTTTAATTGCAGAAGGCACAGAATTCTCTATCATCACCACAGGATATGTTTCCTTTAAAATTAGCAATTATTGAAAGCCTGAAGTGTATGGGGCCTATATACAGTCCTTCCTTCATATTTAGGCGGATGATTTTCTATGTATTTATTTATTCTCTAATTCTGCTTCTTGGAAGCTTTATTTATTTATTTATTTTGGAAACTAGTAGGGACATTTTGGAGCCCTGATAGACCAGTCAGTGTTGAAACTTAATTTTATGAGATGTGGAAAGCCTTTAATAAGGCTGTCTGAGCTGCTTCTAGGTTAGAGGCATATATTTGTCTTTAAAAAAAAAAAAGTAAACCTGGAGAGAAATTACTGGAAAAATTGTAAATAAATATCAGAAATCTCTGAGCAATATTGTGGTGTATTGGCTTTTCTTCCTTCTACCTAATGTGACACCAAGGGCGTAAATATCAGGCTTGATGGCAATGGCCACACACACAGAAGAGAGCGTGTTTCCTTCACACTAGAGGAGAAAACACCCTATTAGTAAAGCAAAGAGGCCGGGCAATGGGAAACAAAGCCTTAGCCCAACAAACCTATATTGGCAACTTCTTTTCCTTCTGTGTAGCTCTACCTCCTCCTCTTCCTCCCCCTCCTCCTCCTCCCTCTCCTCTTCCTCCCCTCCTCTTCGTGCCCTCCTCCTCCCCTTCTCTTCCTCCCCCTCTTCTTCTTCCTCCTCCTCTTTTGTGTGTGTGTTCTATGTGTGTGCACAAATGTGTACACAGAGGCCAAAGGTGGACATTGGATGTCTTCCCTAATCTCCTTTGGAGACAGTCTCTCTCTTACTGACCCTGGAGCTCCCTGACTCAGCTAGACCCGCTGGCCAGGGAGGACCTGAGCCTCCTCTTTGTGTCTGCAGAGCGTGCACCACCCTGTCTGGCTTTGAGGTGGGGGATGGGAATCACACTCATGTGTCCAGCACTTTTTAATCCACCAGGCAATGTCCCCAGCCTGGAAACAGTAAAGTGACTGAGGACGGCTGCTCAGATTTGGCTTTTAATTTCGTGACAATAACTTATAATAATCAAAATAAAGAGAGTGCTATACTGCTGGAAACCAGCAATGATTAAGTCACCCGCTGTTCGGAACACCTCCTAATTTCTTCCTTTTGGATGAAAGTGGGATGTTTTCCTGGGAGAGAAACATTTGTTGTATATGAACTAGGTAAAGAAAGCCTTAGTATCACTTTGCAAAGAAGAGCAAAAACTTCTCGTTGGAAAGCCTAGAAGAGGCCACGAACCTTCTAGTGCACTAGAAGCTGTTCCCAGCCATGCCATGCGGCTGATGTTAGATTCTGCTCGGGGAGCTTCCTTGCCTTGTTACTGGCCGTTAGTCAATAAAACACCTAAGACTTTTAGTACAAGTCATCTTTTTCATGTGTTGTGGGAGAAAAAAAGCTACTTAACCCACCAATTTAGATGCACAGCTATCTTATGGAGGAGTGACTTGAAAGAGTCTTAGAAAGTGACTGTGGACACGCCTGTCAGTCAATTTATGACACTCCTCACAGAAAAGGCGGTTTTAGGGAAACAGTATTCTCATAAGGTCTGCAAGGTCTGGCTTAGCTTTCTTAATTTCAGTTTTAAGATGATAAACGTGGACATAGCAGGTATCAGAGACATCTGTTAAATCACGCCACGGGCACCGCCAGGGTCTACTCGTGTGTGAGTCCGTGGGAGGGTGGTCTAGAACCTCTCTCTGTGGCTTGCACACAGACTCAGGAAAGGTCACAGGAGGACAGGCATTTCCAAAACTTCAGAATCATAGGACACTGAATTTTAGACTCATTGCATATTTTCAAACTAGATCAATCTAGTATACAGAATTGCAATGACTTTAAATTATACATAGCTAGACATTTTTTATTTGATTATTTTGGGGGATAATATGACAGAAAATACGTCTGCTCTCTGTGTGTAGTGGGGGATGTTACTGTGGCACATGAGTAAAATGAGCTCTCCGGAGGATGTTACACAGCAGATGGGAACTTTGTGTGTGTGTCTGCGAATGTGTGTGTGCACATATGTGTGCACAGTTGTATGAAGGTCAGAGGCCAACATCAGGTGTGCTCCTCAATTGCTCTTGCCTTTATTTCTTTGAGGCAGGTCTCTCACTCAATATGAAGCTAACTGACTGAGCTAGACTGTCTGTGTAACCAGCTCAGGGATCCCTCATGTCTCTGCCTCCCTGGGATCAGAGATTAGAGGTGTGCCCTTTGACACCTGGCTTTTTATGTGGGTGCTGGGGGTTGAACTCATGACCTCATACTTTCACGGTTGGCACTTTACCCAGTGGGCCATCTTCCTAGCCCAGTGAATAGTGGTTTTTGTTGTTGTTGTTATTGTTTTGTTTGGTTTTTGCAGTGAATGTTTAATATCTCTCCTGGGAGACAGTTGCATATCTGTGTTCCAATTCCACCAAATCTTGATTAATCAGAAACCAATTCTCCTGACTAGGAATTACCGAGGGCTGCCTCTGTGGCTGGTCATGTCTCTTCTTAGCATAATCTTCAAGCATATGGAAGGGAGTTGTGAGATTAAGCTCAGATCAGCTTTGTTCCTTGCTAACGATGCTGGCAAGCAGCTGACACGTCTGGCTAGCATGAAGTTTGGGTATTCTCTATGGACTTTTATTTCTTGTACTGTCTTTCTCTCTACAGATAATCAACAGCTCACTGCATACTACGCAGCAGACGCAACCTGCACATTCTTCTGAATGAGTAATCAGAGGTAATGCAAACTAACACCTTTACCTCAGGAAAAAGCTACAGCTACAGAAGCCACCAGTCTAGTAGGCAGAGGAAATAATCTTAGTCAGCGTTTTAGTGTGGAAGGGTTCAGAGGAAAAGCCAAGCATCTCCCTCCTCTTTCTCACTAGAAAATGCAATTCTAATTAGCTTTGATATCAGCCAAAAGGGACAGTTTTTGAGTTGAGGTAAACCTAAATTTCAACACAATAAAAATTTATAAATATGTAGAAACAACTCATGCTCATTTTTTTAATCCCCACAGCTATGCTGATAATTAATATTGGAGGCTATTTCATTGTTAGAAATTTAAAAGTAGTAGTTATAAAACATTTTATTTTATTTCAGACCATACATCTTTGCAGAGATTTTAGAAATGACACTAGAATATTAATAAGGAAGTAAAGAACTTGATTTTCTTTATTTTCCTTACTTGTATATTTATTATAGAGTTGCCATATGGAATCAATTTTTCATATGCTTTTGTAATATTTCTTTGTAGTTAACATACCATGCCATTAAACTCTTTTCTATTATACTAGTTTGAAATGATAAACAACTTTTCATACCAATTTAATAGGATTTATTTATTTATTCAGTCCACCAATATCGGATATTTGGTTGTTTCTACTTTTTTAGTATTGTAAAGAAAGGTAGGTTGCACATCTTTCTAGGTGCATCTTTATATATATATGGGAGCCCTTTCCATATCATAGTTGCCCTTTGAGAAAAAAAAATTGACATTCAATAGCAGGAAGCTGTAAGGTCTAGAAAAATCTTTATTTAAAAGAAATATGTTAAACACAAACTATATCCTGGACACATAAAAGCATTTGGTTTAATCAATAGCATTAATAGATAATAACAGAAAGTTCATCTCCGATTCAGATACCAGATGGAGAGCTGTGTTTAGAGATGGTCTACTCTGAGTTTTCTAGCCTCCAGTTCCCTCTGCCTCTGAAGCACACATTCCGACCACTGCCTTGACCACAGGCTACAAAGCTGCTATTTTAGTCGTCAGGTCTCTCTCTACTCACCCACCACTATTCTTCCTTGTCACAAAGTGAGAAAGAAATGTATGCTCTTTTCACTTCCCACAACTCCCAGAAGGGTTTGCCTTCAATGTTTGTTTTATGTTTCAGGTTGAAAGTGTGTTGGAGAATTATGTGGTAGAGCAGGAACATCCCTCTTCTGTACCACACACTATATGTACAAAACACACAGGTGGCTTACCGACTTAATTAGTTAAGATAGATAATTCTAGCGTTCACCCCTCGCCTTTGTTTCTTCCAAATTTAATAACATGATTTAAAAATCACTTGGAAACCAAAGTTAAGACATGATTTTCCCCATGATTGTACTGCTATAGTGACTAATGTCACGGATTTTCTATTCTGATTTTAAGGACAGCTTTCTCCTCATCTCCATTGCATTGAATGCAATGTGTCCTTCAGACCATAAATTCCGGTTTTTGTTTCAGAAAATGTAGCGGCCTGTCTTGGTTTTTCTTTTCCTGTTGCCATGATAAAAGGTTCTAATAGAAGGAACGTAAGGGAGAAAGGGCCAGTTTGGGCTTACAGTTCCAGAGAGATGGCTTACGTTCTCTACCATGGCAGGAAGGCCTGGTAGCTAGACCAAGAGGCATCTATTGAGAAAACCAAGAGTGACCAGGAAACTGGTCCTGGCTGTAAAATCTCAAGGCTCCCAGTGACTTCTACCAAAGCTCTGTCTCTCAAAGGACCCACAATTTTCGTAAAGAGTCCTCTCAGCTGGGGGCCAAGTGTTCAAACAGATTAGCCTATGGGGGGCATTTTATATTTAAACCACACTGCCACCTTATCTCGGGTTACGTTTTACTCAACATCCTTGCTCACAACCTTTCTGCTCTCACACATAGACAGCACTGAAGAGTCAGCATTTCTGGAGAAGATTGGCTTAAGTGAGCACTTAAAACGATAGTACCTGGACTCACAGGGAGGAGTGGGTATTTTAAATATGAACTTACTCTTGGGTCTGAGGTTATGTGTTTCTCAGCTTTGATAGTACGTGATAAACTCAGGTAAGCAATATGAAGAGAAGATACCACACACGTGCTCTAAATGGGAGTCATCATCAATAACAGGGACCTGGCTTTCTCCTTGTGCCCATTGGCCTCTGGACTCTGTGGGAAGTCATGTGTGAAGGATGCTCTCCAGCCCACAGCTGCCCATGGGAATCATCGTAAAGCCGTCTGCCAGAAGGAATGTGTGAGCAAATGACAAACGGTACCTGACTCCAGGGGAAAATAGACTTTGGGAAGCTTTTAATGCCAAGCTTTATAATGTTTAGGATGAAATACTGCATCAGATTTCTCATGAGGATGGAAACGACCTCAGATCAGTTTAACAAAGCATTTTCCAGTAGAAGAGAACATGCTTGAATAGAGACAGAAAATAACCTAGTACTCAAAGCTGAGAGGGGGCTTCCTTTCTCCCCTTTCTACCTGTGTCTCCCCACTCTTTCATCCTGACCTCTGCTCTACAACTGCCAGCCACACTCAATGAAAAAATAAAAAACACAAACCTCTATGGATTTTTTTTTCTGAGTTAGCCCAGACAGAAAATATTCTGCCCCATTTAACTCAGAAAAGTACCTTTATGATTGTTGGGCCATGCATCCCATTTCTCTTTTTCGTTTTGATTCAGAAAACATGGGCACCATATCACATCGAATCAGTCTTCAAGTCTTGCCTCTCTGTTTGGTAACCTCCATGTGGGCCTTACCACTTTGTTCTGTGTCTGTCTCCTACTCCAGAATATTTTCTGCCTGGAAATAACGCTGCTGCTACCCATCTCCATCTACAATCAGATTGATGGAGTAGAAGGGTGAGAGAGATACACACATGTTCTAGGTGAAATCCATGACTTGGAATATAATACAGGGATGGATAAAGCCATACATGATAGTCTAAGAAGTATCCTCCTTAAGAATCATTGATTGCTTCTGGCCAGAGAATGGTCCTTTGATGGCTAGAGACCTCTACTACTGTTTTAATTGTGTAGTTTGCTTTCATCTGGGACTGGGATTCTAAGGATTTTCTCACCTGAGTGGCTCTTTGATGTCTGTCTGTAAAGACTTTCCATGGGTTTCTGTATTTTAACACAAAAGCCTGTACAAAATAAAGCTGGGTTAGCCATATGTAACGTCTGAATCTCACTTGCATTGTTGATGATCAGTGATTCTTTAATTCATCTACCTTTTCTTCTTCCTGATTGTCTAGCTCAGAATTGAGTCCTTGTCATGTGTTTTGCTTTTCTCCCATGTCTTATGAATCAATATGATAAAAAGAACAGAGTAATAATAGATATTGTTGATCAGCTTCATCTATACCAAGGGTACATTAGGTAGTCATTCATTATTCCATCCTGTTCTCTCTTTTAAAAAATGGGTTACCTTGGGACACGAACTGAAATGATGTTATTTTCTCTGTTTGGGATTTTCTGTTGACATGTGGAGAAGAACCTCTTTGATGTGTGCGCTGAAAACAATGTGGCTAAAAAATAAAGAAAAAAACCCTCTCTTCAACGTTAAGCTTCTTTTGGGTGTTCCAGAACCATCTTCCCCAGGTGTTTGTGTGGCTGAGAGGGTGACGACCAGATTAGCTTTTCTTGGCTGCAATCAGCTTCTATATGATCAAAATGTTTTTTGAAAATAGCTCAATTTGAAGAAAACATGACTTCAGGGCCACTGATTTTAATGCCTCAGTACAAGAGCATGCTTTTAGAAAACAATCATTTTTTGAGGAGTTTATGTTTTCCATGGTGAAAGTAATACATGAGCACTACAAATAATTTAGAAATATGAAATATAAGGACTGAAAAATTTTGCTAATGTTAAAGCCACCTGAAGGTAAATAATGAAGGTCAGGCTATTGTCAGTATTAGATACTTATTAAGTATCTTTAAAAGATCTGTCTGTCTGTCTGTCTGTCTATCCATCTATCATCCATCCATTCATCTATCATCTATCTATCTATCTATCTATCTATCTATCTATCTATCTATCTATCTATCTATCTATCATCTATCCAATATATCCACATGTCATCTATTTATCATTTACATCTATTATCTATCAAGTATCTCTGTATTTATCATCTATTTATTTATAGATCTCTCAATCGTTTATTTAATCCATAATCTAGTATCCATATTTCTATATCTATCTATCTATCTATCTATCTATCTATCTATCTATCTATCTATCTATCTATCTATCTATTTACCTACCTGTCTTCATTATCATCATCTATATATCTATTACCATCTATCATCAATCTATCTATAAACCTATCATCTATATATACACTATTTATATATGTGTATGGGTACAGTAATGCTTTTAATATGATTCTTGTATTTGTTATTTTAAGCAATTTTTAAATGGCTTCATGATAACACATTGTATCACTACTGTGTTAACTTCTGCAATACAACTTACTTATTAGGTATTTAGATGATACTTGATTTTTCATTATTTTACTTAATGCTAGAATACACATCTTTGAGCTCTTGAAAAAATTAGTATCAATTTTTAGGACAGATTATGCAAAGTGAATAGATTTAAAGCTTATAATTGGGTTAATTGTAAAAACGTCTGCAATACTTGAGTGCCTTTTTCTTATCATCCACATCAGTGCAGAATCTTTTTTATTCAAAACATAGTAATTTTATGGGTAAAACTGTGTTTAATTAAAACATTTATTTTCTAGTGAGGCTGGAAATTTTAGTTGCTCATTCCTACTCTTTTCCTGAATGTCCTCTTTTGTGAGTTTTTTGTATATTTCTGGCTATTTATGTATTACAATCTTAGTGTTTGACATTTTTATAGAATCAATTTGATAAACTCTTCATATGTTGAATGTTAATTCTTATGATATATTTTAATTTTCACTTTTTGTTTCTCATTTACATTTTTGAGTTTCAAACTTTTATATGGAAAAACCATAATTTAACTTCAATGATAATTAAAAAAAAGTCTAGATTGAGCTTGCACTTGTATTTTCCTGCCTACATCCTGCCCTCTTTCCTCTTCTGGGTAGCTGAGGACTCTCTAAAAGAATTTTTTTTTATGTTAGCATTTTAAAATGATAATTGACATTTTTGGGTCTTTTTTTGTTAAGATAGGGTCTGTTGTAGAATATTTGTTGAACTATGCAAAGATGTTTTACATTTGTTTAGCTATGCAAAATGTGTTGTATTTGTCTAACTATGTAGAGATGTGTTGCATTTATTTATGTTGCAGAATATTTGTTTAACTATATAAAGATATGTTGTATTGGTTTAACTATGTAAAGGTGTTTTGCTGTTTCACCTTGCCTGCCTAAGGTACCTGATTGGTCTAATAAAAAGATGAATGGCCAATAGCAATGGAGGAGGTATAGATGTGACTTCTGGGCAGGGATAGTAAGTAGGAGGAGGTATTTAGGCTTGAGGAAGAAAGAAAAAGAGACACCAGGGAGACAACAGGGGCCAGCCATCAGACACAGAGGAAGCAGGAAAGGAGGACATACAGCCCCAAGGCAAAATGTAGATGAATAGGAAAAGATTAAAATAAGTTAAAAGAGCTAGTGGGACAAGCCTAAGCTAAGGCCAAGCATTCATAATTGATAATAAGTCTCTGTGTCTTTATTTGGGAGCTGCTTGGCAACCCAAAGAAAATGCTAACTATAAGGGTCTCCTTGTGTAGCCCAGTCTACCCATAAAGTTGAGATCTCACTGTCTGTGCCTTTCCAGTACCATGATTACAGGTGTGCACCATCATGCCTAGCAAAGAACGCATTTTTTAAATAAGAAATAAAAAAACTTAGATTCTTTCTTCAAAAATTATTTGTGTTTAATTACCCCTATTTGGTAATATGATTCAATTAACTTAAAGAAAGGCTGTGATTTAATTTTTCATTTTCTCCTACCAATTTATAATGTCTTTTATGCAGGACTTTGATCCAGAGCAGTGACTTTTCACCTGGTAAGATTTTCCCCCCAAGAGATGATGATGACATTTCTGGCTGCCACAGCTAGGTGGCATTGGGGGACGTTTTTCTTGGTGACTAATCTGAGGCTGTGCCTCAGATCCCCTCAATAGATGCTCACTCAGGGGGGAATGTGAGGGGTACTGATAATTTCCTGTAGTGCCTGGGAGCCCCTCAATAAATACTCACCTGGTGGGAAATGTGAGAGGTGCTGCTATGGGGAGATCCTGTTCCAGGGAACTGTCAGAACCATGATTCTACTTCACATTCCAGAGAGGAATTACATGCATATAAATTGAAATCACCCCGCCCCCATCCACCCCACCCAGAGTCCATTACCTTCCACTTTGTTCTCCTCAAGTGTTTTAATGGCTTGCCTCTTCAGGAAATCGGCCAGTCTAGGAAGTGTGTACATGGGAGGGATTGTGGTCACCCTCCTTCCAATATTAATTTTCTTGAAGTGGAGATTCAACCGCGGGCCAACTCCGGGGCATGCATGACTTCCATTTTCCTCTTTTCCATTCCTTTCTTGCTTGGAGTGGACACCCTGGAAAGCATATTGAAAACTGCGAGCAGGTAAAGGATTGTGACTTCTGTGCGGCCTGGACTGCACAGAGAAAGAGAGCCTGTCTCGAAAAAGCAAAACAACTCAACAAGAGGGGACGCAGCCTGGATGAAGCCCAGAGGAGCATCACCGCGCATGTGCACGGCTGGTTCTTCCATGAGGCAGTAACTGAGGGCTAAGAGTTTGGTCTCAGTCAGGTTCCTCAGGGGAGAACCTACAAGTCTGGAGAGTGACGCGCACAGGCGAACAAGAGGAAGGAAAGAAGTGACAATAAAAAGCAAAGAGAGACGGAAGTGAAGAGCCAAACGGAAGCAGCTTTGTCATTCAGGAGTCGCGGTCAACTGCGGTTTGGACAGCTAGGCTGTTCTTCATCCCCAGGACGAAGCAGGCCGTTCTTCTGCGCGAGCTTGCTGCTCAGGCCAGTGACGTACAGAACAACCTTCCAGTTACCAAGCAAGCATGCCAACTAGGCAAGTTCTCTTCATAGGCAATTAAATTTGGAACACAGATCTAAATAGGTTTGTACAAGTTTGAAATGAATCAACATCAGAATTAATTTGGATTCTTTGTTGTGGGACGTCCAGAGGCTTCGGTGCGACAGTTTTGACTGGGAATCCGGAAGATGGCTGCGTTAGTTAATTTTCTTGGGATAAATGCTTGACCGAAGCAACCTAAGAGCAGAAGGGCGCTCTTTGGCTCACGCTTCCGAGGCCGTGGCCCGCCACTGTGGGGAAGGCGTGGTGGAGAGCCTCCAACTGTGGCAGCCACAGTTGCATGTGAGCACATGATGGTGGCAGACCGGAAGCCGGGAGCTCCGGCTGGAACTAACAACAGCGAATTCTGCACACAGTTTACTACCTTCAAGCCTGACTCTCAGGCGCCTACTTCGGCTAGCTAGGCCATGTGTCCTAAGGGTTCCACAACCTCCCCAAGGAACCACCATGTTCACATACACAAGGGGACATTTCCTATTCAAACCCTAAGAAAGCACCTTTGACACTCAATCGGTCTACAGAGTGAGTTCCAGGGCAGCCACAGGGATGTGGTGGTGGTGGGGGGCGGGAATAAAGAGCTGTGGCTTGTGCCTGGCATATCATGTAAAGCTGATGCCTTTCCTTTGGTTCCTGTCCATGGATGTAGATGTAAACAGAAGTGATAGTGTGAATGGGAATAAAGATTCCCAGACTGGGGCTGGGAAGATAGCCCTGTGGGTAAGCGTGCATGCTTGCACAAGCGAGTTTGGATCTCAGCACTCAGGAGAAACCTGAATGCGAACCCCAGCACTGTGTGGGGTGGAGACAGGATGATCCCTGGGCTTGCTGACTAGCAGCTTAGCTCCAGGTTCAGGGAGAGACCCTGACCTCGTGGGGATAAGGTGGAGAGTGACACCTGACATCCTCTTCTGATCTCTGCATGTTCACAAGGGTCACTACACGCACACCACATACATACACACACCACATACATACACACACCACATACATACACACACCATATATTCTCTCTCTCACAATCACACACACACACACCACATACATAGACACACATTCTCTCTCTCTCTCTCTCTCTCTCTCTCTCTCTCTCTCTCTCTCTCACACACACACACACACACACACACACATTCACTCACATGTATGCAAGCACATTCCCCCCCCCCATCCTGTAGCTTCTGCCTGAATTTGCTGGGTTGGATGGAATATTGTGGTATGTATGAAGCTCCCCAGGCAGCTTCCCTGTGCAGCGGAGGTGGGGACCTCTACAACAATGAGATGTGCTTAGAAAGAGCCAGCACAGGCACTGTCAAATACTGTTTCCAGTGAGTCAGTTGATGAGGATCATGTTAAAAATTCCTCTCAGGACTCCATGCTGGCAACCCTGAGTTAATCATTGGGTTAGGTTCCTGGAACACACATTCAGCAAGCCCCTTTGGGTGTCGCTTCTGCTAGCCAGAGTTATGAAGTGACTGTGCCTCTGCCACATTCAGTATTGGCACCATAAAGACAAAGGGACCGAGGCTGGAGACCAACTGGCCAACATCGGAACATCTCTCAATTGGTGGCTTGAAAGTCTGCGTTCTAGGTGAGGGCCATAGCTTGGTCAGTGAACTTCCTTCTAAGCCTGAGAACCCAAGTTTGGCCCTTAGAATCCATGTGAGAAAGCTGGACGCTTGTGCCTGGAGCTGGGTCGTGGAGAGAGAGGGATGCTAAATCTTATTGGTAAATCTATTCTAGATGACTTTGTGAGCTCCTAGCTATCGAGAGACCCTGCCTTCAAAAAAATGTGGCAAAACCAAAAATGAAACAACCCATCACTAACACACACACACACACACACACACACACACACACACACACACACACACACCTCTGAGTTCCTTGCATGCCCACAGACTTCTAAATACATTTTTTTTTTAAATGAACGAGTGCATATGTCCTTAAAGGCTTTCTCGGGATTCAGCATCTTGTCCTCTCTTCCCCTCTGCAGCCCCAGGATGTTGCAAAGCGGTTTTATAAATAAAATCCATGATTAGTATTGAGCATTGAAAAGCAAGAAATGGAGGGTGCGAGAGAAAGAAGAGAAATATTTCAGGGTGTAATAGGCAGTGAACACCTGGGCTGCTCAAGCTGACTGTAGACAGAGCACTGGGTGTCTGCCCTAAGTCAGAAGCCATGTGCAGTGCACCATGGCCTCTGTACCCTGGGATCTTTGGAGTCTGGAGGTGAACTTCCAAGATAGGGAGGTGGTTACTGTTACAGCAACACTGAAATATTGTGTTAATCCTGTTGATGCTTTTTATCTGATTTTCTTCTAGACTTTTAAAGCACAACTCAGCAATTATTTTAAGGCAAGGTCAAGCAAGCAGAATGAAACCAGAAAGATTATTGCTGTTTTGGTTAAAACTATAAGGAGCTGTTATCAGCTAAGTGGGAGGTTTGACTCCAAGTGAACTACAGAGAAAGAAAACATGGGTTACCAGTTGACTCCCCGCTTCACCACCTGGTCAGACTGAAAGAAAATCTCCAAGTGGGCTTCTACCTGGAGAGGTCTCATCTGTGTTCAGCCTCAGCTCAGTATGTTTCCTTGTACCTGACCCAGTAGGTAAAGAGATTGTCACACTGAAAGGCTTTGCTTCCTGCTAGGACACACAGTGCAGTAGGTGTCCCAGAGGTACCTGTTTTTTTCTGACTGTACCCCATATTCCTGGTAAGTAAATGCACCCACATTCTGCACCATGACATCCCACTCTTCTCCTGGGAAGCAGATTAGATTGGCATCAAGGGCATTCATTCACAGGTTGGCCAGAGAACAAGACACAGGTGGTTCAGCTTCACAGGGTGAGTGGGGCTGTGAGAACAATGATATGAGCTCCCTGGAACAAGGAAGTTCTAAAGGGGGAGAAGAAACAGTTTCCAATAGGCGGTACATTGGAGTTGGAGGCCTGAGAGTTCCTGAGATTTTGTTAGATAATGTGTTAGATAGCTTTCCACTATACAACAGAATACCTAGGATAGATAAACTTATTCTGGGTCACGGTTTTGGAGGGCCTATTCTATGGTCAGTTGAACTCCTTGTTTTAGGTACTTTGCCAAGGTAGACTGTCATGGCAGGAGAATGTGACAGATTAAATTGTTCATCTCATAACTGGGATATTAAAGTGAGAGGAAGAGACTAACATCCCATAACCTTTTCTAGGGTCATGTCCCCCATAACCTAAATCCTCCTAATAGACCCCATCTCTTAGTTTCCACCATATCCCAGGAGTGCCAAGTTGAGGACTGTGGAATATTCCTTTACACTGTGTGAATATGAGTCACTATGATTGGGTTAATAAAGAAGCTGACTGGCCAATAGCTGGACAGGATAAGATTAGGCTGGAGAACCAGACTAAGGACACTGGGAAGAAGGGAGGAGTCAGAGGAGCCATCAGCCAGACATGGAGAGGAAACAGGAGGTGCAAAATGAAAGAGAGATAATGCCACATGGCAGAATGTAGATTAATATAAATGGGTTAAGTTGTAAGAGTTAGCTGGTAACAAGCCTGAGCTATTGGCCAAGCATTTATAATTAATATTAAGTCTCTGTGTCAGTTGTTTGGGGATTGGTAGGTGGGAAAGAAAAGTCTGCCTACAGAGGACCAAGTCTTTACTGTGTGTGCCTTTGAGATATGTTTCAGATCCATACTGTTCCATATAAAGAATTGGGTAGTGTGATGGATAGTTCTGATTATAGACAGGATTGGAGTGATGGGTACCTAGCACAAGTAATGCTTGGCTCTCAAGGTGTCTGTGAGGGTCTTTCCAGAGAGGATTGACAGGTGAGATTGTGACTGAAGCAGAAATACTCACCTGGATATGGACAGTATCATCCAAAACCTTGGGGTCCGTGATAGAAGAAGAGAAATCCATTCAGTGTATGCAATCTCCACTCTTCCTATGCTTCTCTTGCTACAGCCATTGCCCATGGATATCAGACTCCAGAACTCTCAGGCTTTCCATCATGCTTTTGCTGCCAGTGAGTCTTCTGGAAGACTCTAAGCTTTAGCATCCAATGGGGGCTGCATGGCTGGTACCCATGCTCTAACTTCTTGGATGGAGTAGAAGCTGGGTTCTCAGCTTCTGTAGTGTGCACATGGCCACTCTTGCTCTACTCGGCCTTCTATCATGAATGACAACCCATAATATATTGCACATACCACATATAACACAGTCTGTTGTTCTTGTCCTCTAGGAAGACCTAACTAATACAGGCAGGTGTGCTGTAGACATAGAGATAATTGCTTGATTTTGAGACAGGATGTGTGTGACCTAAGGGATGGAATGTGTCATCTCCTGAGTGTAGGAGGCAAGGAAGCCTGGGAAGACATTCCTGCTGACACTCAGTGTTTACTGTGTCCTGTCTGCAAAGGTTGAAGCAGATGTAGAACAGCCAACATACTGAGAAATGACCTTAAAGGGCTTGCAGTGGTGTAAGCTTTTATCAACGAAGGAGGAATTTCCTTAGTATTTGATCTGCCATGGGCCTTGAGAGAAGTTGTGTGTACTTATGATGTATGTCTCTGCCTTCTCACCTATCCCCTCCTGCCACTATGGTTGAAACCCCAGGGCCCAGGCTGTGTAGATCTTGGGCTCCATGACACACTGATTTATTACTTAGGCTATGTACCTGATGTTTTGCATAGAACCTTGAACTCTCACTATTGTTGGTGAGTGGATTTTTTTTTTGAGGCTGTAACCAATTTACAGTAATTGCTAAGGACAGCAGCTGTAGCAGCCATTAATTCCTTAATCTAGGAGTAGAGGGAGAAATGGATTAGTTGGAGATAAATATAGCTTCCAGCATTTTCTCCTGAGAACGAACCTTTTAAAAACAGTACTTTCTGAGGTATTGGGGGGGGGGCTGGAGCCCCTTCACTTCCTCGAGGAATTATTTCTGCAAGAAGAAAGGGGTGGGCAAAGTGAAATGGAGGTTCTTTCCAAATGTGTCATAGGCTGACCTATGACACCATGAGTCTCTGCCTCCCAGGACCTTGAGATCTTTGGGTGAAGATTCACCCTTTGAACTTCTTCCACTGTTCCATGCATGCATCAAATCTCTGGCAAGTTGAAGGAGGAGAGAGAGAAAAACCCTGAAACAAACAAACCAAATTCTCTTCTGCGAGCTAGCCATTTGTTTTAAAATGAGATGAGAGGCTGCTCAAAGACGTTAATGGAAATCTTTGCAAACGCAGGCTGAAAGTTTCTTCAATCCAAAGAGTCACTCAGCCATAAATATGTGTGGGTTATTTAGATGCTTCCAAAGGTTACTCGAAAATTGCCTATTTTTCCACAAAGAAGTGAGCTGTTTATTGCTTCAAAGCATGCCTCAGAGTGAATGCTTTTCTCCATCCGAGAAGGGAAAATTACGAAATAGATGAAATGCTGGGAAAGGGGTTGTTGACTGGTGGGTAGGGAGGTGAGCAAAGCAAAAAGGAAAGATGCTGCTCCAAGCCTTGGGATGGAGAGAAGTACAGGGAACATCGTCCTCATGTGGCAGGGTGAGTGTTGGTCTCTTAGACAAAAGGCCACCCTGGGTCAGGCAGTGTCAGGGGAGGGGCTCATGTTGGAGACTTGGAGTTCCTGTATCTGGGACTGACTGGTGGGGGTGGAGAAAAAAATCTATTTGTACCTTCTAACTGCTTCCTTCAAATCAAAGAAGGGCTATGCAGAGCTCTGCCAGAGCCTCACTGATTTACAATGGCGGGCTCTACTATTGTCACCACGCAATGGGACCCAATCTCATTCTGGACACATGGAGAGATTTATACTGGGTCTCCCAAATACCAGTGGTAGCTTGAACACGTCTTCTTGTGGGCTGTTGGGATGGCCATAATTGGAAGTGAGTTATGTCTAAGCGGGTTTGGGCTGAGGGCTTATTAGCTGTGATTATAACTCCTGTGACAGTCCTGGGGTGGTGTAGACAATCAGTCTGATATCCTAGGACAGTCACTAGGATGTTGAGAAATAACATTTTGTGTATACCATGCCATATCAGGCAATTTTCCTGAAGTAGTAAACAAACCGTGAAGTAATCCTGAAAATTAATTTTTCTCATTTTTTTTTTTTTGGTGAAATAATTTGACAGAGGTTGGAGCAGAGAAAGAGTCAGGGATTCAAGTTTCCCAGCATCTCTTCACACTGTCTATCAGAGCACGGCTAGTGAATGCAAGAGGCTGACCATCTTGGTCTCTTGCTCTGGCCTTGTCAGGGGGACAGTCAGCTGGAGTCCTCTGGCTATCTGATGCCCGCTGCTTTGACAGTGCATCTGAGGATTTACAGCTAGGCACGTGGTCCTGCCTTCACCCTCTTCCTGCACTTCCCAGCAGGCTGCAGAAACCACAGCCCCACTGCCAACGTCAATCAAGGCAACCTTGTTTCCCTTCTCCCCCAAAACCCAAAGGACGGAGACCAAATGGAAATTACACAGTGTTATTATTTGTACACAAACTGAAAAATTTATGGCTCTTTGTAAAAACTAGAGACAAATATGTTGTCTGCTGGGAACTGAAGATAAGAAGTAAAGCATGTTATTGGCAGCGTCTCCCATGGGTTACACTCAAGTGAGGATGAATCATGGGCTGTTCATGGAGACAGCCACTGTCTCCCCTGCTTCTTTTAGAAACTGCAAAAGAAAATCAGCTGTTTGTGGCACAGCAGCAAGAGGAAATGATAAAACAAATTAATTTTGAATTCACACAGTGCCAAGGCCTCCTTCTGTATGGCTTAGACACACGAGGCTGTATGTGGAGAGACTTCCCTTGTCTATGCTGAGATCCTGAACCTCTCACCTGGCCCTCCTGCTCGGGCAGGCTGGCTTCAGGTCTTGTGTCTCATCATCCATTCCCTGACAGTCTCCCCTCCCTGAAGCCTGACTCAGTTTATAAGGATATATGTGTGGTCATTTGTCTACAGCCCCGTTTAATAAGGTTGTAAGTAATTTGGCCTGTTTTCACCGGGTCAACCACTGTAGAAGCACAATGCTGACTGTATACAGTTTGGGTGGAATTCTATCTTGATCAATAAAATGCTTATCTATTCCTGACAGTGCAATGATCGGCTGCCGTACTGTGCAAAAATGCATCTTTTAAGGCCATGAAAAGAAGCATTAGGGGCTGAACTTAGTATTTGTTTCAGTTGAGTTGACAACAGTTCTTCACATAAGCAGGAGTCTAGGCTCTAGTCATTTCTTTTAAAATAGTTCATATTGTGGCTGAGACAGAAGGATTGTTACAAGGTCAAAGCAGGTTCCAGGCTAGCCAGGACTGCATGTTGAGACCCTGTCTCAAAAGAGACAAAAAGAAGGAAGAGAAAGTTGATAATGTCATGGCATAAAGCAGCCAACAGCTCTGCTAAGAAAAGCTAACATAACATGTTCATGAAAATGTCCTGGAGTCAATGCTTTAGTTTAAAATTGTTGAAGTCATGGTTAAGATCTTTAGCATGAAAGCCCAAAAAAGAACTTTGGTTATGTGGTGAAAATTCAGTGAAGTTACATGATATAAGATATTTTATACATCCATGCTAATTACCAATGTTGATATGTGTGGTCATAAACAACAACAACAACAAGAAGTAACAGTTGTGTGGTAGTAGTATGCTGTCTACACTTGGGAGGCTGAGGCAGGAGGATCAAAAGTTCTGGACTGTGTGGTGAGACCTTGTCCAACTCCAGAAAACAAAACAAACAAAAACCCGAAGCAAACAAACACAAGACAATTGTTTTCTTACTTGAGATGTACGTATATTTTATAAATTCGCAATTGCTGCCTTTGCTAGAAGTTTCCTCTGTGATAAGAGAAGCTGAAAAGCTGAAAAAAGCTGGTATCATCTTCCTCTAAACTTAAAGAATAAGGAAGTATCTAAAGCCCAGCTGACAATCAGGACCTGGCTAGCCAGCTTCACATGCAGGCTTCCCTCTGTGAAGGTAACATTTCCTGTTTCTTGTATGACCCTAGTTCTCCCCATCAAAAATGCAATTGCCTTCCATCTCTGATTTTATACTCATCTGTCTGATTGATTCTCTCTGACACCAGATAACACAGTGTCTTTTCCGACACTAAGCAATTCTCCAGATCTCTGACACCAACGGGCATCAAATAATTGAATTCATTTTAACCCTGAAGTTGACTCCCACCCACGGGATTAGGGTTGAGTCCCACATATTGCCTCCATTTCGGAGGCTGGAGGAAAGTGTAAGGCCATCTGCATTTCTGATTGGTCAGCCACCTATGAATCCATGTAGTCTAACACCTTCTTCAGCATTGATAGTTTGGGAGAACAAGCCACAAAACTAAAGAAGACTACATTACTTACTGTTACTGACCTATTGTCATGGATACAATTTAAAACTTCGGAGTGGTCCCCAACCTGGGACGTTCTTTCAACTGCAGTGTTGAAGAGTTTTCATAATTAAATATCCAACTTCTCGCTCCCCTCTGGAGGTCTGGTGTCAGGGTAATAGCATAAGGAATATTAGGTGCTTCTGGTGTTCAAACTCTGGTCCCCCCAATCCATCTAGGCTCTCTACTTACCCTGTCTGCTCATTAGTATAAACTGGCTCATGACTCAAAGGTACTCCCAAAACTCAGGGAATTCAAAGGCTTAAAGGGTTCTCCATTGAGAATGGGGAGGAAAAACCAAACACACATTATACACATTCTTCAAATTTCCATCTTTATTTGATCTCTTCCACGGTTCTCTCACTGAACTAGAAAAATTCCCATAGTAAATGTTTATGCCACTTTAAAATCAAAAGTACCACACTTGTGTCTACAGAGATCTATCTTGTGCAGAGAATGAATCCTGGGAATTCTCACATGCTAGACAAATTCCCTAGGGCTTGCTGCAGTCCTTGTCTTTGTTAAGACTTGACTGAGTTGCTGAGTTGACCTGGATCATGGTGATATCTTGTATTAAGGTGGGTGTTAGGAAACATCTGAGGGAAAACAAAAGCTTGGATTCTGCTGTTAAACCACATCCTGGTCCAATTCATGCAAATGTCCACAGAGACTAGTGGTTTCCAGCTGCATCCTGTTGGCATAGGACCCTAGTGGTACAGAACGGAAAGTCCCAGCAGCATTATCGCAGCCATATTGACGACAAAGGACCTTTGTGCTGATTAAGAGGTGGTTAGCATCAAGACTGAGCAAAGTCTTCACTACCTACACACCGTGACAGGGCTGGTTTGACCATCTAAGGTCAAAAAAGTCTCTCCTGCCCCCAGTATGTGAAAGACTTACGGTATACAGATCCAATCCTAATACCCCTCACTCTGCCACAAAAGACTCCTCAAGGCAGGTTTTTCTCTAGTGCATGCTCTCTTTGTGCCTTCAGAGTGTACTTTTAAAACTTTGGCCCAATAAACTTGTTCTCACTGAATTTTCACTGTGTCCACCATTGAATTCTTTCTTGGATAAAACTTACAGCCTCCAGGAATCCCAAGATGGGTAACTGGAGGATGAAGTGGAGTTACTTTTCTTTCCTGGCTGGTACATAGGCTTGTTGGGAAGTGGGCATGCTCAGATATCCTCACCCTACGTCCTCCTGAGACTGCAAGGACTTCTGGGTTTGTCCTGTGTTTCTTCCACCACAGTCACACATACTTCTGGGCTGCCTCTATCTCATCACCATTTACTTTCTCAGAAGATTCTTCTAGATGAAGCGGGGTCATCTCTGCAGAGACCTGGGGCTTCCTATAGCCCCTGATCTTGTTCTCTTGGCCTCTGACTTCTGCTGTTGAATATGCTGCACTCAGCCAAGTTTCTTGGCTTTTTCTGGGGGCCTGGTACCTCTTTAGCTGCTGCTGCTGCTCTTTGGTTTTGTTCTGATAGTACCACAGCCTTGCAAGGAGACTTGGCTTCCCCACTTACAAGTGTTAGCATTAACCTGATTGGATAGTCAGCTTTCACGTACCTTTGTTGAAGGGCTGGTGGGGATGAATAAACCCCAGGTTCTACATTTTCATTCATCATTAAGTAGATGGAATCTAGCTTTGTCTCCACTCTCTGTTAAGTTTTTCCTTCTGAGCTTTTTCCTTCAGCCTTTCCTACTTCATGTTCTGGTGCATCAAAGAAGGTTCTGGCTAGCTTTGTGCTATTACTAGGTGACCATTGAATCCCTACTCTACAGAGTAGGGGTTGAGTATGTTGAGCAGATCAGATGGCCAGGTGGTGGTGGCTCATCCTAGCACTCGGGAGGCAGAGCCAGGTGGATCTCGGTGAATTCGAGGCCAGCCTGGACTACAGAGTGAGTTCCAGGAGAGGCTCCAAAGCTACACAGAGAAACCTTGTCTCAAAAAACAAACAAACAAAAAAACATAACAAAAAGAAAAAAAGAAAAGAAGAGGATTGGATGAAGTATTAAAACTTATTGCTCATTGTAAATTCTAATACATTCTAATAAATGTCATTTTTTTTCTGAGACAGGTGTGTGTGTGTGTGTGTGTGTGTGTGTGTGTGTGTATGTGTGTGTGTGTGTGTGTAGAGTAACTGAGTATGTTACTATGTTTACCCATGATAGTTCAAGGCTAACAGGACTGATTTTTATCAATGAGCAAATATTCATCAAATGCTAACCTTGTACCCTATTCAAGAATGAAATTGAGAAAAACCAGGAATATTCTATGTTTTCTCAGTCTGGTTGAATAGACAGACATTAACAAAAAATAATCATACAAATATAATGGAAAACCATGACGTGTGCTAAGAGAAAAGCTATGATGCTGTGAGTATTCATGTTTGTCTAGAGCTCTTGGCCTGCCTTGATGATGGGTAAGAATACATTAACTGCAGAGGGACCAGGATATACAAGGGACAATGGCAGAAATCACTGTGGTTCATTTGAGGATTTATACAGGCATTAGTGGCGCTGGTACCCATGGAAAAATAAGAGGCAGTTTTGTGAAAAAAGCTTTGTAAGGAAGATGTAGAAAGTAAAGTAATGTTTTCATGCTCACTTCTTCCCCAATTTGAATGTCCTATTCCATAGACTCCTCTGAGAACAGAAGTGATTAAGGCTAAGAGTCTAGACGGAGATTTTCCGTAAGCATCTGCTGGGCCGGTGTGATTACAGGAAGGTTGGTAAGTGGGAGAGAGGAAGCAGGGGGTAGCTGGAGGCCGCTGCCGGCTCTGAGGACAGAGGAAGGAGGCCATAGGTGGAGAATGTAGGTGGACCCCAGAGACTGCAACTGAAAACCAAGGAAACAAAACTCCTCTAGAGCTTCTAGAAGGCACAGCCTTGCCAACCCCTTGATGTAAGCTCTGTGAAACTCATTTCCAACCTCTGATCTGTAACACAGTAAGACAAGAAATTCGGACTATATGAAAATACTGACTTTGTGGTGATTTCTCCAAGAGGGACAAGACACTCCTAGAAGGAACAAGATCAATTCAAATGTCCTCGGGCTGATAAAAGAGAGTAGTGCAAACATGGCCGTGCCAACTCACTGGTTCGAGTGACAGTGGTGATCCAGCTCAGTAAAAGAGAAAGATGGAGAGAAGGTGGTCAAGAGGCTGCCTGGCAGAGCGGGCAGGCTGATAGAGTGAAAACGGAGTTTGTTCTATGGGACTGAATGTTGCCGTTTGAGTAAGAGACTTCCCATAGCCTTCAGTACTTGAATACATGCTCATCAGCTGTGGGTGCTGTTTGGGGAGGGTGAGGCGGTGTAGCCTCACTGCAGGGCTTTGAGATGAAAAGCCTTACCTGCTTTCTGTTCTCTTTGTTAGTGCTTGTGGTGGAGACTGTGTTAGGGCTCAGTTCCCGTTCCTGCTGCTGTGCCTGACATTTGCTGCCCTGTCTGCCCACCTTGATGGACTCTTATTTTCTGGAACTGTAAGCTGAAATAAAGCCTTCCTTTTCTAAGTAGCTTCTGGTCATGGTGTTTTTACTATAGCAATAGAAAAGTCACCAATACACTGAACGTGGTGCATCACTAGCAAAGCCAGGTCCTGGGACTTGGAAGAATATGGGATGATAATGGATCGCCTGCAGAGGTGATAACTGGGTTAATAGAATGAACATCAGATGAGGAGTTAGCATCACAGATGTGGCTCTGGGAGATGCTGTAACAGTGAACAGGCAAGATTTTTTGAGGTAGTCTAAAAATGGCAGGTGACAGGCATCAATCAGAGTGTACTTAGTTTTTAATATTAATGATTTTAATTTTCTTAGCAAACTTCCATATTTTCTGTTTATTATGATAGTACCATTTTTGAAGATGACAGACATAGAATTAGAGAAGTTATGTAATGTGTCCACACTCCTTCACATCGTGTGCACACTTGGGGGGAAGAAGTCAGGAGAGTGGACAGAGAGGAAGGAGGGCTTGTGGTGGGCCATGGCTATCACTGAAGCCAGGGAAGGGAAAGACAGTCTAAAGGCATCTGCAAAAGACTGGTAAACCCAAACTCAGAGTCTTACCTGATTCCCCTGGAAAAGCCAGCTCATGTTGATGTGAGGTGACATTCTTCCAACATATACATTAATGCCCACTGTCTATAGTCAGATAACAGCTTCCGAAAAAAGTGTGTGTGTGTGTGTGTGTGTGTGTGTGTGTGTGTGTGTGTGTGTGTGAGAGAGAGAGAGAGAGAGAGAGAGAGAGAGACAGACAGACAGAGAGACAGAGAGAGACAGAGAGAGAGATTTTCTGTAGTGGTGACTTTACTCATGTGTATCTGCACACATGAGTATGTGGGTGCATGAGGATGAGGCTATGTGTATGTGTGAGGCTGAGAGAGAGAGACATTTATACACAGAGATAGAGAGAGATGGATGCAGAGAGAAATCATAGCTCACTGTGCACCTTCTTGGTCACAGTTAATCTTTGCAACTGGGTAGGAACATTCTGGAAGATGCACTTAGATTTTTAAATCATGCTAGCCTTCCCAGAAGTATTGGATATAATTTTAGTGACAGCCATTGTGGGAAGTATTTGACTTTTGGCTTGGCTGTTTCATGGTACAGATGAATCAGTAATAAATGGCACATCTTTTAAATCCCCCCAATCATGTCTATAAAAAGGCACTCTTTAAAATGGCCCACCCACATGCAGGCAGAATCAGATGGCCTATTAATTCACATTTGCATTAAAAACTCACCTCTCCTGTGCGCCCTGCTCAGGATTCAGTGTGTGTCTAGTTATTAAAAGGGACACTTACAGTGACCACAGCCCTGTATCTAATACTCCATATGGCACCAGAGTGAAGACCGAGACATGTGCACTTTTGTCTTTGGTCATTTCAGACTGAAAACACAATTAGACTTGGCTGTCAGACAGATGAAATCTGTCATACTTCCCCTATAGGACTTGCACTCGGTCCAGATCAATAAATCCAAAAACCACTTGCACATAAATTGCAAAGTAAGCTCGCAGCTTCAGTACATGTGGGCTTAAATTCACTTGTATCTGGCACACGCTGCTTCCTGGCCAAGCAGTCTGTCTTTGTGGTTAGTGCAATTTCATAGCTGGACCAGGAAAACAAGGCTGGAAACTATCAGTTTAAAGCAGCAGATGGCTTCACCACACCTTCCCTGTCCGGGCAGTTCCCCCACAAAATGGGGTTTTAGCTGCTTGTTGTATAGAGGGAACTTTAAAATTGGGACGAGTTCAAGTCATTTCCTGAGGATAGCTCCATAAAGCTGTTGTTATTTTTCTCCTATTCCTTCTTGAGATTTCAAACTGAATTTGTAATAAGCTTTGCCTGGACACGACCTGTCACTGCGAAGAGACGTGATTTATATACAGAGATACAAACTTCTCTCACTTCGCCTTACAGAGCCGACTTCCGCCCGATGACACACACACATGTTGAGTTGGCTTCCTGAAGAGGAGAGTGAGATGTGCCCTCCTTTCACTCTGGAGACCATTAACCAAGACACCATTTATCCGGGGAAGAGGTGAATGCTAATATGTATTGCCTTTCTCCTCTGGTCTAACCTGGAAGCCCCATTTTATAGAAAGGGATTCCTTTTTTTCCTAGAGTGATATTAAATTAGGCTGTAGGATTCACTGCTGCGAGTTATTAAGTGAGGCAATTAACCTAGACTATTTAGAGGTAGAAATGAGACATTTGCTGTATGTGACTAAGAAGAATATCTCTATTTTCAGGAGCTTCCGTGGAACAGAAAGCCCGAGACTTCCAAATATGGTGCTTGCTAAGCAAAGTGATTACAAAATCAGGTCAAGAAAAAAAATTCCTGTAACAGACAATATAAAAAGACATGTCAAGTAGCTGGTGTGAACTTCCTCCAAAGCCACACCTGTAAGAGTTGGGATGTGTTAGGAGGATGGCTGAATTCAGCTGGCTGAACCTCCTCCTTTCCTGACTGGATGTGGCCATTCTTTGGGAGTTCACAGAGGTCAGGTGACAGGGTGTGGGGATGCCTATGTTGAGCTACTTGCCTTATAAGAGAAGCTTCTCATGAGCTGAAGGTTGGTATCTCTCCTCTGAAATCTGTTCAACTTTGATCATTCGGAAGGGTGGAGGGAATAGTGTGTCTTATTGGTCTGGGGCAGTGACTTTCAACCTGTGGGCTATGACCCCTTTGGCAACCATTAATCTCAAAAAATATTTACATTGTAATTCATAACAGTAGTAAAGTCACAGTTACAAAGTAGTAACAAAAATAACTATGGTTGGGGGGTCACCACAACATGAGGAACTGTATTAAAGGGTCACAGTATGAGGAAGGTTGAGAACCAGTGGTCTAGGGTGTCATGATTTGAATCTGAAATGAGCCCTGAAGGTCCATGTTTTGAATGCCCATTCCCTAGCTTGTGATGCTGTTTGGAGGGTTTGGAGCCTTAGGAGGTGGGGGCATGGCTGGTGAGAGCAGGTTACCAGGGACAGGCCTTTGACAGTTCTAGTGACTCCTGGTCCTGGTCTAGCCCTCTCTGCTAGCACGTGAACAAATGCTGCCCCACACTCCCATCACCATGGTCCGAGTTGCTTCTACTGAATGCCTTCCCCACATGATGGACTGAAATCCCTCGGAACTGTGAATCAAAACAAACCTTCCTCTTTATGTTGGTCTGTCTTCCAGTCACAGTAAAGCAAAAGGGATTAATACACAGGATGTGTACTTCGGGGAGAAGCATTTTACTTGGGTGGATTAGTTCTGAGTTCATGTTCGACTTCAGATGCATTGTTAATACAGAAATCAGACTCTGACCTACATTTGGACTAGCCTAGCCGGAGATCACAGCTGCGGGAGAGCCAAGGACACTTGAATTTGTCCACAAACAGGCTAAAGACCAAGAAGGATCTTCAGCCTCAAAATAAAGAAGCAAGCTGGGGATACAGTGTAATTGGTAGAATGCTTGCTTAGCCTGGATGGGGCACTGTGAGAGCTGCTAGCCTGGGCTGAGTAATACGGTCTTTTTTTTTTTTTTTTTTTTTTTTTTTTTTTAACCCCTTTCTGTTTTATTGTTTTAAATGGAAGTTTCTAGAACTCAATCTTTATGGATCTATTTCTTCCCTAGATGTTGGGGAATGAATGGAGTAGGCTGCTTTTGTTTTCTTCCTGTGTTAAAGCTTTGCAAACAGGAATTGAAAATGTTCCAGCAAATAATTGCATAGATCCCCAATGCTCGCTTCTCTTCACAAACCCCCAAATGCTTCTCTGTGTATAGCAGGATCCTCACAAGACACAAATGGAATGCTCAGGCTGGGATAATGTAAGGGAAGTCTGGGAGGCCTGAGTGTGAAGGTGTGGGTGCAGGACAAGTAGGAGGCGTGATTCAGGAGCTTGCAGGTGCAATTTTGAGTTATCTCCGCCACAGGACTGAAGGAGTAGAGTCTACAAGAAGCTGCACTTTGTTACCAAGACTGTATGAAGGAAGAGTTCTGTGGAGCTTGCTCTTGTGAGAGGAGCTGTGGTCTTCAACATAGTCACAGGGGAGACCTCCCAGGACGGCAGCTGGGAAGATCCACATCCTGCTCCCGCCCTCATTCTGTCTTTTGTCTTCACTGATTTCCTGGTGGAGCTTCCCCTTGACCCTAGTTCAGGAGCTTGATTGATGCTATCCCTATGGGTGTGAGGATGTCCTAGAGAGTGTACCCCAAAGGTCACTATCATATCTCATACTAGCCCAACTCACCGGGTGATTGGGTCAATCAGGTTAACCAAATAACTTCTTGCTTCTCTTATAGTATTCCACCGAGAGCAACTTTGTCGTAGGAATGAGCTTTTGGAGAAAAAGGTCATTTCTAGAGGGTCAAGCTGATGTCTGAGGACTAGGTGCACTAGAGCACAGAGGAAGACATTAGAAGGACCTGAATCCAGTGGGGGTGGGGTAGGTGTGGTAATCTTTGCTTGGATGAGCAAAGACTCAGTGACTATGTTCTGCACAGTGTAGTCAGGAGAAGCACCAGTGCTTCTGCCCCAAACATCTGCATGGGTAGAGGCCGAGGCTCAGAGTGGCAACCAACGGGTTAGCTTACAGATATGGCAGAACTCAGATCGTATCACTTTAACATCCTCTGCACCGTGTTTTTCTCTGTTGTCCATTGCTTCTTCAGTAAACACCAAGGACCTAACGTTTTCCTACAGCTGCCCTTGACAGCAGCTATTCTATGCACCTGTCATATTCTGAGTGCTGTTTCCTATGCTCCAGGTAGAAAAATACATAAAACTCTACTTGGAAACGGTTTACTACTTAGCTATTGTACCTAGCCGTCTAGCTAACTGCCCATCTATCCAGTTCTATGTGAGATGTGGGGTAACTACAAGGGAAAGGATGCTTATTATGCCTGCTCTAGAGTGGATTGTACAAGTGGTAAACTATCTAATATGTGGCCATTGGTCCATAACTTCCCTGGGTCCTGTGGGGTCTCCCTTGCTATTGGTCTTAGTCATTGTTCTATTGCTGTGAAGAGACACCACAACTATGGCAACTCTTCTAAAAGAAAGCATTTATTTGGTGGCTTGCTTACAGCTTCAGAGGCTTAGTCTATTATGATTGTGGTGGGGAACATGGTGGCCTGCGGGAAGACATGGTGCTGGAGTGGTATCTGAGAAGTCTACATCTGGATTCACAGGCCAGATGACAGGCAAAGAGGCCCTCAGCTTGGAATGGGCCTTCTGAAACCTCAAAGTCCACTCTCAGTGACACACTTCCTCCAACAAGGCCACACCTCCTAATCAAATCATGCCGCTCCCTGGTGACCAAGTATTCAAACCTACGAGCCTAAGTGGGTGATTCTCATTCAAACCAGCACATGTATTAAGTCTACTCTTTATTTTTCTCTTCATCTTCCTCATGGGAATACTTTGTGACTTCCTATTGCATCTGTGGTTTCTCCCTTTCCCCTTCCCTCCTCTTCTATTTCTCTTCCTCCCAATTTTCTTGTCCTTGTGACCAAAGCCCAGATCTCCCACGTGCTAAGCAACAGTTGACGCCATTTTCTTGACACTCTGCTTTATTCTTCCTTGCTCACTGTTCTTCACTCTTTTTGTAATTTTGAATGTTGTGGTTTCATGCATTTTGTTTGGATCTCTGTTTTATGGGCTTACTGAGGATGATTTCCCTTAGAGCCTCGGTTCTCAATCTTCCTCACACTGCCACCCTTCAATACAGTTCCTCATGTTGTGCTGACCCCCAACCGTAAAATTATTTCATTGCTACTTCACAACTGTCATGTTGCTAGTGTTATAGATTGTAATGCAAATATCTGATATGTGACCCCCAAAGGGGTCACAACTCACAGGTTAAGAACCGCTGCTTTAGGAACATAGCATGTAATCTCCAGCGTGTTGAATATACATGAACTGATCTGGAACCTGGAATGTAGGAGAACAAGGCATTTCTCAGCGATGTCTGCTGTTCATTGATGGCAATGAAAACCACAGTAACACCTGAAAACAGAGGTCATGCTGGAAGTTCCTCTAATTGGATGATTGCTCACTGCATATATAGTAGCTGAAGTCTTTCTTTGGAGCTGAAATGCTCTTTTAAAACTTGCTAGGGCCCTAAAGGGTCAGAAATCATGAACATTTATAAGCAGAAATTATAGGTGTTGGTAAGAACATCTGCAGAGAGAATAGACCTTGAGACAGAATAACAGGTGTTGTGTTGACTTGGTCATTGAGTAGGAAATGGAAGTTCTGTGATATTCCGTGCCTAGCTTTGGGCATACCCTTATAAGGTCAGTGAAAAAGAGGCCGTGTCTGGCATCCAGGCACAGCCTCTCCTTCTAAGGAAGTTACTGAATGAGTAATGAAGGCAGAGATTGGACCATGGTGACTTTGTGAGTTGATTTGACGATTTCATTGCTTCTTATTCCATTGAAAAAGTGTGTGCCTGTGTCCTCCGTTCTGATGTTTCAGAACACACATTGGCGATGATGTGGATTCGCGAGATAGCTCACCACAGACAGTTTGCCGTGAGTTTGACGAGACCGATCAAGCTCTGTGAAGCTGAACTCTTACAGCCCCGACCCCCATCATCCTTTCAACAGCCCCAGCAGCGCTTCAGCATACAATCTGAGTGGAGGCTGAAATGTTTGGTGGGGTTTAGGGGATGGAGACGGTACCCCTGCAACCTAAGTGAGTCAGGCCGGCACCTCATCCCCCCTCCCTCCTCTCTGCTGCCAGTTTTCCCCTGGGGGTGGAATTGCTTCAAGGAAGGAGGCTGGACTGGCTAGCAGAGAAGATAATGAAGCTTAGCTGCTGTTTTAAGATGCAAGACATTCACTCCGTGCTCTAGCACCTAGAGAAGGAGGCAGACTTTTCATGTCCATAAAGTACAACTGGCATTAAAGCTAATGGGCAGCGGAGGAGTTTGGGCTGTGTACTTAGATCATGCAGGTCAGCTGCCACACCTTGAGGCTGTGCCTTTGTTGATGGAGAGGCAGTGACCAGCTAAATGCTCTCTTGGGAAGGGGGCCGTGATTACTACCTACTGGCCTCATCTGGGAGTCAAGGTATAAAATGGGTGCTTTGGAGAGTCAGCAGGTCTGATTAATACCCTCCAGGCAGTAGTTAGGAGGCATTTTTTGGCCCATCAAATGGCTAATAATAAAAGTACAGTGGTGCAATTTGTGTTTTTACTGCAGGCCAATTAAGAAGGGGGGGGGGGAGAGTGGGTACTTAAAGTGACATGTCCTTGCGAAGCAGTGACAACAGTCACAACAGCAGGAGGGGCAGGAAGACGCAGAAGGCAAATCGGCAGCCACTTAAAGCAGTTAAAAGGGTCAAGCATCTGGGGTCTTACAGCCCACCCCCTGCCAGCAATTTCCCTTCTCCCGCTGGTTTGTAGGGCAGTGGGGGAGTCTGAAAATGGAATAATCTGTGTGGCAACACATGCGCTTCCCAACAGGGATTGGGGAGCTGAAAATCAAGTCTTTTTGTATGAGCTGCGTGAAGAAGCGGCGTTTGGTTACATTCTCATCTTAGGGTCTGTCTGATGCATCCCTGCTTTTGGGTCCTAGTCTTCCTGTCTTATTCTGCCCATTTGAAGCCAAGGAGGACAGTGCTTTGGGAAAACTTTGTTTAATTATCTTCTTTCAGAATTCACTGAAGGTGAATGTGGGCTCATAAAAACTTGCTGTGTTTTTAATATTGGGGTGTACTAACATGCCATGAAACTTTCTTGGGACGTCTATCTTCTCTCCAGCCTGCTTCTTAGCATTCTCTGATTCCCTCGGGGCACCCTGGATTGCTGGAGTATAGGTGAGAATAGAAGAGAGAGCTGGACAAGGGAGGCGAGAACAACAGATAGGAAGTGAAGGGGCGGGAACAACAGATAGGAAGTGAAGGGGTGGGAACAACAGATAGGAAGTGAAGGTGTGGGAACAACAGATAGGAAGTGAAGGGGCAGGAACAACAGATAGGAAGTGAAGGGGCGGGAACAACAGATAGGAAGTGAAGGGGCGGGAACAACAGATAGGAAGTGAAGGGGCGGGAACAACAGATAGGAAGTGAAGGGGCGGGAACAACAGATAGGAAGTGAAGGGGCGGGAACAACAGATAGGAAGTGAAGGGACGTCTAGGGAAACAAACCAGAGCCCGCTTTATTCATGTGGGGGAGGGACAAAAAGGAAGGGGAAAGGCAGATCTGGGGACCATAAAACATTTGAATACTCCAAAATAACATCTCCGCACTCAAAACGAAGATGGGGAAAAAATTCAATAGAGCTGCATGCCTTGGGAGAAAGAAGAAAACAACACAATGTAGATATTTCAAAGTTTGTGAGTATTCACATGTTCAGTTTCATGAATATGATGACTGATCCTCAGAGGTTGAAAAAAAATAATGTTCTAGGTGTTTAGGTCTCAAATTTGATTAGGAAATAAAATGTTACAAAACAGAGCAGAAGTAGAAATGGGAATGAGATATCAAATTCTGACTGAGTGGCAGAACCCTGAAGGTGTTTCCTCACTCGACACACCTGTCTCTCCCCATTCTTCATTTCCTCCACTTTCTATTTTTACTTTTTTTTTTATTTATTTTGGTTTCTCTGTAGAACTGCTCTGGCTGTCTCCCGAGTGCTGGGATTAAAGATGTGCGCCCCCACCACCTAGCTTACTTTCAGTATTTCCCTGAATCCTGCACATGCTCTGGGCTTTTCTGGAGTTAAAGGTACAGCCATGTGTCTTCGTCACTTTTCCTGTTGACAAAAGCAACTTGAGGGAGAAAGGGCTTATTTTGGCTCACAGCTCGGTCCATCCCAGTGGAGAACCTGAAGCGGTTGGTTCACATTGCGATCAGAGTCAGGAGTAAGACAGCAGTGAACACCGGTGCTCAGCTCACTTTCCCCCTTTTCTACAGTCCATGGTGCCACCTAGGGTACATGGGTCTTCCCACTTCAATTAATTTTAGCAAGTTAATCCCCCACAGGCATGCCCAGAGGGTCGTCTTACAAGCTGACAATAGAGATTTAACATTGTGGCATGAGAGAGATTTGAATGTTAGCTAAAGCATGGGATCATCTCGACCCCAGGTACAATGAGAATGGATCCACAGAGCTGTTCTACCATCTGTGGACACATTCAGTGCTGAACACTCACTAGTAAAACACTCTATTTTACCTGTTTACATGTTGACCAAAGTCATGTAACGTTTTCTCCTAGATGAGGTTCAGTCCTTGCCCTGTAGGCAAATCCTACAGGTCAAAAAACAAACAACAAACAAATAAACAACCCCCCCCCCCCAAAAAAAAAACCCACTCACTTACCTTTTCAACCAGAAACAGACAACTAGATTCAATCTGTGGCAAGATGGTAGGGATGGAGGTTCATGGAACAACCCTCACATCACAGGCCTCAGGTCTCTCTAAATGCTTTCTCCTGTGATCATGAGAGAGGATGAAGTGTCCCTAAAACATTTCTAGTGGATTCCCTGTTCTTGAATTCCATAAATTTCACCAACAATTGCCCATTTTGAACATCCATTATGCTCATTAACACCCCATTAGTTTCCCCTATGAAAACCCATTTCTGAAATTCAGTATGCTAATTAGCAGAACCTTTCTTGTTGATTAGAGATGTGAATTACAGAAGGGCTTTTAGTAATCGCCTCTGGAGTACAGCCTTTGTAATAAACTGCTAGCTGACCACCCCAGGGAGTAGGCTCATCATTAGTGCAATTGTCCCCTCCTAGGGCACAGCCTAAACTTAAGGACAACAAAACAAGTGCAGGGTACACACTATGCTGTATTTACTGAGCTGTTGGGTAGATTATAGATTCCACAGCCCACGTGAATACAAATCTTTATACTGCAAATTTAATGGCCGTGTAACAGTAGCTCTATACATGTCAATGTAACTCCTTCTATTCTATACTTAGTTCACATGTAGCTCTTCACTACAATAATCAGCTACTTTTATTGAACTATTGGGTCCTTCTATTAAAACAAATTCCTAAAAATGCAATCGCTGCCTCAGAGGCATAAATCTTTATATTTGACACCTGGTGTTAACTGCTTTCCCTAAGGGTTATTATCTGATTTAGATGGAAGCACGCGAACACGTGCATTTCTTTGTGTACCTGTTAATATTTGGTGTTCTCAATGTTCTTAATCCTTGTCTCTGAGCAATCCCACTCAGTCTCATGACCTCAAATCCCACCTCTGTGCTCTTTCCCAGGAGTACTCCTCCAGTTCAGAGATGGAAGAGAGCTGAGGGACTTGGCTTTGCAGGTCCACCTGTCTGGCTTGGCTTGGATTTCTAGGGAAGACTTAAAGCCAACATGCCTTACACTAAAGTTCTTAGTCTTTCTCTCTCTCCCTATCCAGTGCTGCTTCACTGTAGGTTGCTCATCACAATTAATGGCTACTTCATCCTTCTGTGTGCCTAGGATCAAGACCTCAGCACTCACTTCAATCTTAGCTCCCACAGCTGTCACACCCAATGCTTGGCCACTTCAGGGTTCAAATCACCATCATCTCTCACCTAACAGGCTGTTTGTCCTATTTCTAGAAACTCATTTCAACAGGGAAAACAGAAAACAGTAATTTATAAAATAACATCATTCTATACTAAAACACCTTCCCAAACTATCTGTGCCCATCAGCTTCCAGTCGTCTAACAAGCTCTACCCAAGATAATCAACCTTAGAAACAAAAGGTTACGTTAGTGTTGGGGGCTCTAGTGCATGGCCAGTTGGTTCTGTGGCTGTGGAGCTTGTAGTGAGGCAGCAGGGGATAGACTGTGTGGGAAGAGTAAAACTCTTGTTCTCATTTCCAGGAAGAGAGAAAGGGGCAGAGAAAGATTGGTAAAGAAGGAAAGATAGAGAGGGAGATGGAAGGAGGGATGGACGGGGGGATGGAGGAGGAGAGAAAGAGGTTGGGGAAGAGGGAAGGGTAGACAGAGAGGGAAGGAGGGAGGGAGGGAGAGAGAGAGAGAGAGAGGGAGGGAGGGAGAGGGGGGAGGGGGAGGGGGGGGGAGAGAGAGAGAGAGAGAGAGAGAGAGAGAGAGAGAGAATCTTGCAGTTCTCAGGTGCAAGCTCAGATGACCTAAACAGCTCCTGCTAGGGCCCCAGCTCTTAAATATTCCACTACCTCCTGAAGTGAGTGTTGTTTTACTTAGAGGGAAAGCCTGTACTCTTACAATGGTCCACAAGGCCCTGGTGATAGGCCTGAAGCTTCCCTGCCTGCCATACTCTCACCCATTTCCCCCCTTACAGCGGTAACCAGCCATATGCGCATGCTCACTTTTGCCCAGGTATCAGCACAGCTCCCGGCAGTACTGTCCCCGGTCATGCTGTTTAAATGGCCGGCTGTCCCCTGTCACACTCACTGTCCCCCCCTTTCCAGCTTTCTTTTATTCTGTAGCGCTTATCATTGAATATATTCTCCGCTTTACTTATTTATCGTGTTCGTGCTTCTCTTGACCCGATACAACAGACCTGTGCCCAGGCAGAGCTTTTGTTGTGTTTTTCTGCCTTTTCTTCCCGGGCTTGTCATATAGAGGGCACTTGACGACTGTGCACTGAAAAAATGACTGAGTGGCTCTGATAGGTGCAAAATTAAATCACCCTTTTATTTGCATTTTTAATTACTAGTGGGCGGAATTTTAATTATCTTGGCAGGATCTTAGGAATAAATTCACAAAGCATAAAGAAAAAGTTGATAAGTCTGATTGAACTCAAATTTAAAACTTCTACTCAGAAAAAACCATCTATCACCACTAAAGCTGAGACATAAGAAATCTACTTGTAACATGTATTTTTTTTTTTTTGGAAGGGGGGCGAGTTAACAGCCCTAATACATAAAGAGTGCTTATAAACCAATAGAAAGGATCAATGCTATGCTAGAAAAATGAAGAAGACCTGGCCAATTCCCACACAGGAACTCCGAGGAGGCATCAGAAGAAGAATGTGTAGCATTATTTTACCTTTTCTTAAGCATGCTTTTTTAAAAAATCACTGAGCATTTTTATTTCCTCATGCTTTCAATTTCATCTTCCCTGAAGATGAAATTTAATTTGCAAGAAACTTTCTTATTTTCTGAAACATCCACAGTGTATTTCCAGCTGTTTTCCCTTCAGCCGAGAGAGCTGCCCGTCCTCTCCCCCTCCACACACAATTGTTCCTCCCACCTACCCTCCAATGCTCTCTATTATCATGAGCAAAACTCCCCAGAGAGTGCTATTGCTGGGTTTGATACCCCTGTCACCATTAGAGAGGACTGCAATGTGAAGTCCGATGCCATGCTTATATATTTAGTAACAGTACTATTACAAATATTTGGAACTGCACAGAACGTGCAGATTTGCTGTTTCAACAACGATAAAGACCCGCTTGACTTGCATAGCATCTAATGAGCAGACGTGCCAGGAATGCCGATTGACAATATTTGGTGGCAGAGTTTCCCAAGCTTGTTTTGCAAAAAGTTTGTAAACTCATGCTCTGAAATTATTTTTCTTTTGTGCCTGCCAAGGGCAGATCGACTCATCTCTTTCAGAAGTGAACATTGAGTCTCATCCAGAACTGTGTGCCTGTGAAGACGAGGAGAGATGAAATGGGGGTGGACCATTAGCCAGGAAACACAGAGTGCAAAGAAGAAGGAAGCAGAAAGCAAAGCAATTGAAGCCAAAGACATACTGGAGGCCCCGGTAATGAGAGCGTCTTCTGGCAGACACTCAGTCTCTGATTGGATGTCCAACATTCCTAGAAGACGAGTCAGATGAGTAAAATAATGCCCCCCACTCCCAGATATGTCCACACCTAATCCAGAGAGCTGGTGAATATGTTATCCTGTGTGGCAAAAGAGACTTTGCAGATGCGATTACATTCAAGATCTTCAGATGGGAGGGATTATCTCGGATTATCCTGGTGAGCCCAACACAGTGTAATTACAAAGGATCTAATGAATGGAAGAGGGAGGCAGGAGAGCCAGGATCTGAGTGAGGAGCAGAGGACAGAGATGCCATTGCTGGCTGGGACTCTAGACCACATCCGGCTTCTAGAGGCTGGAGTCAGAAAGACAAGGACATGGATTATGGTGAAGAGCCTTTTAGTCCCCTGAAAAGAGACACAGTCCTGCCAACCATCTCGGTTTTAGCTCTCAAAAATTATTTCAAGCTTCTGACCTCCATAAAAACCAGGTCATGAATCGGAGCTGGTTTTTAGCTGTTCAGTTCGTGGCAGTTTGTACAGCAGAAAGAGAAAATTGGTACAAGAATGAGTCAGCTCATGGCTATTGCTTGTGCTACTCATGGGCTTGGGCTCTCTGAATTGTAGGATGAATGGGCAGCTGGTACCGCCCGTGAGCACTTGGAATTCCTAGACTGCCCGGAGGTTGGGACTCTCAGGTGTGCTTTCCCAGCAGAAACGCTGGTGGCGTGCTCAAAAACAGCCACCGCTCTGCAGCCCACCCCACACTTACTACAGTCTGTGGCTCAGAATTGAGGGCCAAGCTTTGAATAGTTTTTTCTTAGGTTCCAGAGGTGAGCGACCTTAGGAAACAAGGTCCCTGGAAGGTGGTTGTAGCTGCTGGTACCCAAAACGTCTTACACACAGATGAACCTTGCAGGTACGGTGGGAATCTGTCCTGTTGTCCCATCTCCCTCAGTACCCCATCTTTGTTATAAGGCAGCTGGGATGCACTAGTGAGGGACCCTCAGATGGAAGCATCTCCAGAAACACCCCATAGGACGTGCATTTGAGAGACCGAAACCTGGTCTCTATTGCCGCTGACAGATTCGAGGGTTGTATTTATTTTCACCATGGCTTTCTATATCGGCCGTTCGTGGTTCATTCCTTCCCTCTGACTAGTCACCATTTCCCTTTCAAATGAGAAGTAACAAGCTAAAAGAGTGTTTGAGAATGTGATTTTGAAGGAGAACCCCAATGATTGTGATTCTGAAGGAAGTTAGAACTTCCCTCCGCGCTGTCACCCGGCGGGCACGTGGAAAGGGTGAGCAGGCAGGTTGGCTGCACGTGCGGCTGTGTGGAATTCAGGGCTAGGAAATGAGTTACAAGGAGAAAGCAGGACAGGGAACTGGTGACTGAATTTAATGCTACATGGACGGTTGGGATACTGGGCTCAGATGTGCACGCGGGTGTTCCAGGTGTTGGCAGCTGCCCTGTAGCTTCCAGAAGCCCCTCCGAGAAGCTCCATTTCCTTGGGGAAATGCAAATAGGCAGAGCTGAGTGGACCTGTGGTGGACAGGGCTGTAGCAGGAGAACGGGTTGCAGGGTGAGGTTTAGGTCATGGCTATTTACAGTACTTGGCAGAGGCCAAACAGGATTAATAGGATTATAAAGTTGACCTAGTCAGTAGATACAATTAAGAAAATTTGGAAGCTGTGCACTGGGAAGTTTAGAGAGAGAAATAAAATCCTAACTTTAGAATTTCCTTGGGTTCAGGAAAAGGGCTGCCCAGAAGTCGTCTCCTCGGTATACAACCCATTTTGCATTACACTGTAGCTTTTCTGTCCTTACGCAGTACTTCATTCCTGGATACGTCTTTGAAGAATGAGGAAGATGGGAGGATTGAAAAGGTATGGATCTTTTTTGGAATCGTCCCAGACACATTACTCATCAAGGTAGATAAATGTGTCATTAACATTTTCTTCTTTGAAGAAAACATTTTTTTTTTTTTTTTAATTTGCAGGAGAGACGGGCACATTTGTTGGTTGATGGCTCAGTTGCCATGGAAACACAGGAATTAAATATGAAAAAAAGTGTTTTAATACATTAATTCTTTAGATCTCCTCACCCTACCTGCCTTTTCCTTTCAGGTGTGACGGACCGGAATGAGAAGTAGCCTTGACCCTGGTGGTGGTTTGAACCAGCGCAATCACCAGAGGCATGCCAGACATTCCTTTTTCTCTTCCTGTTTTATAGATTGACTGGATATGCATTTTATGTTTAATTTCTTTTCAGGGCCTGCAGACAGAACCCAGGGTCTTCTGCATGCGAGGCAAACGCTCTGCCCAGCTTGGCTCCATCCCTGGTCCTAACTGTGCACTTGAAATCCCTGCTCTCCGTGTGAGAACACTGCCTGGGTACAGACGGGAGAACCTGCCCGCTCTCTGTGTGCTTTGCAAAGCACAGTGCATGCCTGATGGGACGTGACTAGGGAGATGTGACAGGAGAGGTCATTTGCTGTGGTGTAAGTGACCAGACTACAGTCAATGTTTTAGCTTACTTCGGTAACTGTAACAAAATGCCTTAGACCATGTAATGAATAATCAAGAGGGATTTATTTTTCTGTAGCTTAGGAGCTCTGAAACCCAAGGTTTGGCATATCTGTTGTCTGCAAAGGGCCTTTCCTCAGGGCCGCTTCTTCTTTGTGTTCTCACGTGGAGAAGGGAGAAGGAAGTTCTTTTGGGATGTTTTCAAAAGGCTCCGTTCCCGTTTATGAACTCATCCCCTTCCAAAGTCCCCACCTCATCTACTATTGTCCTGAATGGTAAATTTCAATATCTGAATCTTGTAGTGGGTGAGGGTTAGTTTTATATCAACTTGACACAGACGAGTCATTTGGGATGAACAGGCCATGATTGAGGAATTATCTCCGTCAGATTTCCTATGAGCAAGTCTATGGGGGCATTTTCTTGACGATTGATATGGGAGAACACAGCCCATCATGGGTGGTACCACCCCTGGGCAGGTGGTCCTGGGTTCAATAAGAAGGCAGACTGAGCAAGCCATGAAGAACAAGCCAGTAAGCATCATTCCTTCATAGTCTCTGTTTCAGTTCCTGCCTCCAGGTTCCTGTTTTGAGTTCCTGCCTTGGCCTCCCTGGATGCTGGGCTGTGGTGTGGAAGTGTAAGATGAAGGAGTTCTTTCCTCCCTGAGTTGGTTTTAGTGAGTGTTTTATCACAGCAACAGAGACACAGGGGTGCAAACACTGAAAACGTGGTAGTTGAGATTTGCAAATGGATGCCTCATTCAACCAGTGAGATCTTACAATTAACCCCATTCTGCCTTTTTCTGTGGGTGTGATGTGAGCAAGCTGGGTCAGTGGTAAGCTCTTTAAAAGCCTGGCTACAATAACATTAACTTTAGAATTTGTGCCTAAGTATTACACTGAATCCACTTGTTCCTAGGACCCCGGCTGGTTGGGGAGAGGAGGGTCACCATGGAGTTTAGTTGGAGCACAGACGTTGCCATCAGGCATAGTTGGGTTTATATTTTCGTTCTGTGTCTACTTCGCAAGTTAGGCTGGAATAGGTGTCTGAGTTTCTTTGAGCCTTGATGTCAGTATCTGAAAAGTGGGCATAATAATGCCGGCTTTTCAGTCTTTCTGTGAAGATCTAATGAAATGATGTTGCATAGCTCACACACTTAGCCCCTGTTGGACTTAGTGAGGCCTGGATTTAGTGTAGTAGCTACAACTGTAATCAATGATGGCGATCCTGCAATGTGTCAGTCACCTCCTAACTCTTTCAATGGGAGAGAGAAGCCTTCCTCCACTAAGGCAGTATCTCTAGGACTCCTCCCAGACACCATGATTCTTCCCCTTTTGTTTGCAGCTCTGTTGGAGGCTAGTTAAACCCTTCAGACATTTCACTTTATGCCAGTGTAAAGTGGAAACAGTTCACAGAGTTTTCTGACTAAATGCCCTAATTCCTGTTATACTTATTCAGCACATAACTTATTTTCTTGAGTACTACGTGCCAGCCTTGGGCCAGGTGCTGGGAGATAAAACAATGAATCAGACGGAAATGGCTTCTGTTGTCACATGTAATTAGTGTAATTTGAAAATACAAAGAAAAACAAACAAAAAAACTAATAGGTATTTATAAGGTTATTAAGTCAGTGCTGGGGTAGGGGCACATGTTAGGGGACATCTTGCTGGGGTACCTGAACGAGTTGGAAGTAGTCTGTCTGTCTGTAGACGTTGGCTCATTCTTGGAGTCATCTCAGAAGTGGAGGTCTGTCCGGAGCCTCTTTTCATTGTCTTGGTGTCGCCCTGAGGTGCAAGGATCCATCTGTCCTTTAATTAATTAGTTAGTTAATTAATCAAGCTTCATGGCGCTCTCTGGGAGAAGAACCATGAAGAAGGGCGGAGAGCTGTGAGATCCACTGGCAGGTCCACCTGAGCTTATGTCTGGAGGAGAGTAGGAATCATGAAGCAAGGAGGATGGTGGGACATTTGCAGCAGAGAGAAGGAACATCAAGGTTGGAAAGGTTTTGCAGTGTTCGGGGAGGTCAGCAAAGCTTCCGGTGGGGTAGGAGCCCACACTTGGAAATGGCTCATAGCCCTGGTGTGTCCATGGTTGGAGAGCAGCAGACTTAGCCTGCCTCACTCTCCCCGTCTCAGTCTTTTTCTGGTTTGCAATGTGGGAGGGACTAGGTAAGGTTTGCTTCAAGAGGGCAGGAGTGTTCCTTGCCGTAGACACTTTGGATGATTGTCCTTCTGCCCTTCAGGAGGGAAGGACTTTTCCAATTGCCCAGAGTGCTTCTGTATTGCATCAGCAGAAGAGCAGCCAGCCTTGCCCACTTCCCAGGGAGACCCCCCAATGACTCCTCAGTGGATGTGCGCAAAGGCCCAACACTTCACACCACCTCGGGACAATTCTGGATGGCATGACATCCAGTTCCTAAGCTCCTCGGTGGGCTGGCTTGGACTTGGTTGGCCCTGCCTTGCTTCCCTGATTCCTTTCTCTCCCTTCTTTGTTGGCAATCCTAAACTTACTCCTTAACAGATCTCCATCTCAAAGTTGGCATCCATAGGAACCCCACCTGGGGGAGTCTTAAATTTCAGCCCCCTTCTTCACCAAAGCCCAGAGAGCTGTCAATCACTAACAACATGGCGATCTTCAGAAAAGCAAGACTGGCATTTTTTCAGTGGGAGAAGTGTAGCTCAGATAAAGGCATAGAGAGTGAAGGGTCTCAGAAATCTGCCCTTTTAGAACATAGTTTAAAGGGGAGGAAGCCCCAAGACAACTGGATTCAGGTTTGATCCAAAGATCACGCATGCTTGTGGAAGAAGCTTTGTGGATGAGCTGCCCCAGGAACCATTAGCCCACATCCCACATACATTCTGATTTCACATCCAACATTGCCCTTCAGGCACCGTCCTGACCTCAGAGAAAACCAGCCTTGGGAAATACTGAGGCAGACAGTGCCAGGCTATGGACCATTTGGCAGACCTAATTTTCATGGGAGACGAACACCACGGGCTTGTGGGTTTGTCCACCACTGTTTTTCTTGCCTGTCTCTGAGATGGAGTTGCGTTCACTCTAAATACTGTAAAGAAATTAGATCTCTGGCCAGAAGGACCTGTGTCCTTTGAAGGCAGGATGCTGGCAGGATGTCTTGGTGGAGGAACGCACTGACATCCTTGAGCTCTGAACAGGCTATTCTTCTTTTCTTTAAGAACTCCGAGGCCATATTTCTTGAATGGTTGGACATATCCACCCCTACATTATAGGCTCAGAATTCACCTAGCTGGCTTTTTATTAAACTCATAAATTAAGGTATTTAAAGCATAGTTAACGTTCAGGGGACATGGTTGGCATGATCTAAGGGGGCTCTCTCTGTCTCTCTCTCTCTCTGTCTCTCTCTCTGTCTCTCTCTCTGTCTCTCTGTCTCTCTCTCTCTCTCTCTCTCTCTCTCTCTCTCTCTCTCTCTCAGAATTATCGGTGTAAAGTGAGTAGCAAATCAGATGAATAATGGGTGCAGGGTTCGAACTTGGGGAGTTAACCAGTGTTAGCTGAGTGGTTTGGGGGCCCTCGCTGCTCCGACCAGTGCATCAGGTGGTTGTGAATTATGATGTAAAGTGCTCATAACAATGTTAGGTACATAAGAAGCACCTAATAAAGGAACACTTACAATTGAAGGAAAAAAGGGCGTGGCAATCACTAGCAAGGTAGCCGTTTCTACCAGGCCCCAAGATCTTGACATCAGGTGTCTTGTATGTTTTTTAAGTGTTAAAATAAATAGAACTTATATGCTCCCATTGTGGACAGATTTTCAATTTCTTCTATTACAATAGGCAGTAAAATAGATTGCTTAGTCTGCTTCCACGTCAGAAAGGAAGGTCTGACCTAAGGATTGGCACATTAGCGTCTGTGAGTTCGTCTGTACAGCAGCTGGGAGAGCTCTCTGGTGAATGTGGGAGAGTGATAAGATTTTAGCACGTCATACTGCTTTCCCTCGCCATCTCTCTCCCTGGTTGTGTTTTTAGAAGCAGTGCAGTTAATTTTCATGAGTGTTTTAAGCCTGAATTAGATATCATATTATAAATACCTCAGAAGTTGAGGAGGACCTTGTTAACAAAAGCTGATTACTAACCTCCCACGAATCAGAATCAGACCCACAGAATCCAAACTTAGATACCCATAAAATCCACCCTGGCTCTGTTTCTGTAGGATTAAAGCACGTTGCCGGCGATTTAAGCTGCCTGCAGATCCGTGGCCATGGCATCTAATTGCAGCTGGCTTTAAACCTTGAGCAGGTCAATGGAAGCATGATGATCTCAGGATAATTTGTCTTTTATGTATTTCTGTGGCATGATATATAATCCCTTGCTGGAAAGGGTCCTTGTGGGTGTCAGCCTCTGCTCCTGCCTGTAATAGAATAAAGAAGTGGCAAATAGGTGATCCTTTATATAAATCTCTTTTTTCCCCTGCATAATGTGGGCCAAGGGATGGGCCCACTTTTGTTACAGCGGGGACAAGGGCATTCAGCACAGGAGCCATTCTGGATTTGCTTCAGTGGCGTGTGTACTTGCTTTTGAAATCGTCCCTTGCTGGAGTGACAGTCCTGATGGCCAGAGAGCTCTGTGCCGCCTCGCATCTAAAAAGTCCTACTTTCTCTGCTCCCTCTTGAGCTAGCACCTCAAACTGGGTGGGGTAAAGAGCTTTGAAGAGGTAATTGTGTCCTGCTGAGACACAGGAGAAGGAGAGGATGGAGAACTATTTTATCTGTGTCTGGCCCTGTGAGTGAGACCCTCTCTGCTTAAGTGCCGATGATCAGCCTCAACAGGGGCTTAAGGGAAAACATATAGTGGGCTATAGAGTAAAACCTCTCTCTCAACATTTCAGCCATGCCTATGGGACGGACGGACGGACGGATAGATAGCTTAGTTGGTAAAATCTATGTATAGTTGGTAGACTGTATGCAGCCATGGAATCCAAGTCCAATGTCCAGAACCTATGTTACAAAAAAAAAAAAAAAAAAAAAAAAAACTGGCTGTGGTGTAATCTCAGCTTCAGTGCTGGGGAGGTCGGGACAGGTTCATTCCTGGGACTCCTGGGTCAGCTAGCGTAGCCTAATCAGTGTGCTCCAGGTCAGTGGGACCGTCTTAAAAAAACGGTGGGAGGCTCTTGAAACCCAAGGCTGTTCTTTGTCCTCCATGTGCACAAACACATGTATGTGCATGCACACACACAGTTGCACACACACAGATGTAGGAATACGCACGCACGCACGCACGCACGCTCACACACAGACTGCTTCTCTCTGAACCTGAAAGTCCTGATCTTTGCAGCCCTGCCTTTCTCTAGCTGCT